>NC_056731.1:810056255-810156255 GCF_019279795.1 Protopterus annectens | reverse complement strand
CTTTGACAATTGTATACTTTTGTACAAGAACAGTTACATACTTTGACAATTATATGCTTAGTGCAAGAACATTTACAAAAATATTCCAGGTATGCCAGAATATATAACAGATTTAAGAATTATTGACTTTTATGCACAAACACAGTAATTTTAGCAGCACATAGCTGCATAAGTTCTCCTATAGTTCAGTAGTACAATCGCTAATCTATGATAGTTTTAACATGAAGACAGGTTTTTGGAAATACATAGTAAATAGAGAAGAGGTTAGTCATGGTTTGTACAGGGGCACAGCCAGTGTTTTTTAAGAGATGTTTTAAAGTGAGTTAAAGAGGGGACTGCAGTGAGTTCAGCAGGAAGTAAGTTCCAGATCTTGCCAACAGAGTTGGTAAATAAAGAGTCATCAGCTAAATTGTTGGATTTAACAGTTTGGGCTAGCCTTCTACTGGAGGAGCCGAGAGTTTTTAGGTTACTGTATGGGATGATGATATTTTAAGTATGGGTGTGATTTCTGGTTGATAGAGAACTGTGTGTGCTACAATTAGTTGATTATACTGAATTTGACAGGGTAGTTCTAGCCAGCGTACAGCTTGAAGTTTAAAACAGTGGTGTTGTCTATATGGTGAGCCTGTGGCAAATTGAGCAATATTATTATAGCAGCTAGTGAATTTATTCAGGTCAGATTTACTTAGATTTGTAAAAGTGGGAGAGGCATATAGCAGTAAATGTGTTTAGGCAATCACAGTCTTAGCTGATGGGGTAAGGAATTGTTTAATCTTATATAAAGAGCCAAGTTTCTTATTTACTTTCTTAATAGTTCGGTCGATGTGAGCATCGAACTCGAGATTGTTGTCAATTAATACACCTAGTAGCTTGGTAGTAGGTTCTGGGGAAATTATGGTTCCATTGTTGGATTTTATGGTAAGCAATGGCAAAGGAACCTTACGAGTGGGAGTGAAGAGTAGCAGTTTTGTTTTATTTGGATTTAATAGGAGATGGTGAGTGAACCAGTTTTCTACCCTATTAAAGGTGCTTTGGGATAAATTCTCTAGGTCTGTCGGAGAGGTAACAGAGCAGATTAGGGTAGAGTCGTCTGCATACTGAATACAAGTTGCTTTTGGGATGACCATATTCAAATCATTAATGAAGATGGAGAATAGGAGCAGACCTAATATAGATCCCTGCAGGACTCCAAGGGTGATTGGTAACAGAGTGGATAGTTTCCCCTTTCATAATACAGCTTGTTGTCGGACACTTTGATAAGACTGAAACCACAGAATTGCTTGGTTATCTAGGGAGAGTGTTTTTAGTGTACTTATTAGTAGCTGGTGGTTTACCATGTCCAATGCCTTTGATAGGTCTAAGAAAAGGGTAGAGGAGAGCTTATTGTTATTACGATTTTGATTTATTGTATGAGAGAATGATAGGAGGGCAGAAACCATGGTATGGTCTAAAACCATACTGGGAGGAGGCTAGTAGATTGTTCAGACTGAGATAGGGTAGGAGTTGTTTGTGAATAAATTTTTCCATGATTTTTGCCAAGGGTGACAGGATGGCTTATAGGTCTATAGTTTGATAATTCAGTGGAACTACCCCCTTTATGAAGAGGAATAATATGGGAGATCTTCCATATGGAGGGGATATAGGTTTCGAGAATAGCTCTATTGATTAGTATTGAAATGGGTACGCTAATTCATCGGCGGCTTTTTGAGGATACTCTGCTGGGAGGTCTGCTGATAGGATGGTGGGTTTTAGTTTCTTGATCAGTGACCTGATAAGTGATGCTGGTACTAGATGAAAGCTGAAGGATTGATGTGTTTTGAGTGTGGGGTCGATATTACTTGGACTACTGGGGGTTAGATTGTTGTCGAGGGATTGAATGGTTTCCGTAAAGAAGGCATTAAAGGTGTTAGCCACGTTTTCTGGAGGGTTTTGGAGGGTAGTCATGGGGGTGGGGGTAGGGGTAGTGGAATGTCCTGGGTGGAGGAGGTTATTTACAGTAGCCCAATATTTCTGCGGGCGGTTTTGATGTTTCTGTTGCAGGTGACAGTAATAGGTTTTTTTTTTTGTCTAGCGTAATGGACTTCTTTGTAGCATTCCTTAGCTGTTTGTATAATAGTTGGCCATTTGGGGATTTGGTGGTTCTCCATGAGGCCCAGGCTTTATTCCTTCATATGATTTTCTGTCTGGTATCTTTTGACAGCCATGGTGCTACTTTTTTATTGGTTCTGATTATTCAAGTAGTAGTACGGTTGTCAAGGATAGCCAGAAACTTAGAGTTAAAGTAACCAACTGCTTCCTCTAGTGGGAGCCGTTTTAGGTGAAACCAGTCACATTACTTGAGCTCACTTTGAAATTTAGCTTGATTAAAGTTCTTATTGCTCCTTATAGTTTTGAAGGTGGCTAGCTGAGGGATATAATGTTTGTGCCTGATTATGTAGGTCTGGTAGTGATCACTTATATCCTCGGGTTGGGTGCCTGTTTTATACATGTAGGGGTAGTTGTTTATGAAAATCCAGTCTAGAATACTTTCTTTGTTGTGGGGCTTACTGATTCCAGTGGGGGAAGATATAACCTGAGTAAAGTTGTACAAATTTAAGTACGTGGTAGGGAGTCTGAGGAATAGGTGTTCCAGTCGATATTGAAGTCCCCCTAGAACAATGGTTTCTTGTGGGCAGTTTATGGATAGCCACTGGAGGATGTCCTCTGGGGTATTTGCATTGTTACCTGGAGGAATATAAATGCAAATGATATTTATGGATTTATGTTTGCTAACTTGCAATTTAGTAATAAGTATTTCTGCATTATTAGTTTGGGGAGCATGTGGAGGACAAGATATGGTTACATCTAGTGTGGATTTATACAATACTGCTACTCCTCCTCCCTTTCTGGAGGTGTGGTCTAGTCTTACTATGTTATAACCTCATTGTCAGTAGTAGTAGGTTTGAGCCAGGTTTCAGTAAGGCAAAGTATATCAGGGGAGTGTAGGCCAAGAGGGCGTGCATGTAATGGATTTTATTATTTAAGCTTCTTATATTTAGGTGGCAGACCAGGAGTGAGTTGGAAGGTTTGTTTAAGCTTTTCAGGCTAGTAGGGGTATTATTTATGGGGTTGATTACATCTGGGGGTCTTGGGCCAGGGTTAGGGAGTATGCCCCCATCAAGGACCTTTTCTCCCCGGGCCTCTACTGAAAATGGACATATATCCAGTTGGACTAGCCCGGTCAACAAATGTAAAATAAATAAAAATAAATAAATAAAAATTATGAGGTTCAATTGCAGTCTGATTATGAGTTTTAGGTTTTTAAGTATTAGTTTTTGATAATGTCTGGATTTGGGGTTAATATATTTGACTCTAACTGGATACTGAGATTTTGTGTTGATGGGGTTACAAGTATTAGTTTTAAATGTGTGCCAATATGTTTTGTAAGCATATATAGTAATTTTTTGTATTTTATCTTTCGTTAATACTTGTTTTTAGATTAATTGTTTGCTAATATATGTTTTTTTATTGGTTGGCTGTGTCATGTGCTACTATGCTCTTGAGAATATAAAATGAGATGACTCTATGTGAAATATATCTCTTGATAACTGAAGAAGGTTACATCCTGAAAGCTTTTACCTTGTTTAAATAAATTAAGCGTTTCTACTTCTGTGAGCCTTTTTTCTACTGTATTTTGTAACACTGTTCCAGGTAGTTTACTACAGTTGATTCATTTATTTCTGCATTTGGAGGAAACTTTCTTCTGAACTTACTGTGGGCGCTGAGAATAAACATGACACAGCCTTCTTTTTTGGTGCGAGGACTTGAAAAGTTTCAGTAATTCATACTAAACAGACAGTTCGAGGGCTGCTAACGATGTCTGGCAATCCTCTGTTAACAAAAATTGGGACAGTAAGTGAAATGAATCAGGGAGCCGCTCCCCAACAGAATGGTAATGTTGACCATTTAATTATTAAATTGGAAAGGAAGACTCAGGCATGCAAGAAACTCCAATGGCAGCGGCTGAGCTCTCAAGCTTATTTGGAGCTAAATGTAGTGCCGAGAGGTCTGCGTATATTAAAGATGCCAGCATATGCAAACTAATATCCAGAGCTGCTAAAAAGTGGCGACAGTTAAAACTAAAGCTTAGTGTGGATTATATGTGCTTAATGAATGATTTCTTCATTAATGCTGTACAGGGACTAACAGAAGAAATTGTTAGTATCGAGAGAGGTTGTGAGTTCAGCACTTTTCACTAATTCAACTGGAACATATCAAAATATGCTGGAAAGGATTGGCACATTTGATAAGAGATTAGAAGCTGTCAAGCAATGTAAACTGCTTAGAGACATCAATAATTATAATTTGGGCCATATCTTCTCTTGGCCTAAAGAGGACAAAAAGTTTCAATTCTACAATTAAGTGTTCTCAGCGAGGTGCTGTGTATGAACTAGACACCTTTGGGGAAGGGAATAATCAGTCTACCAATCAAATAAGCAGAAACTTGAATTTGTCCAATGAAATGGCCAAGATGACCCAGGGGTGTCTATAACATTAAATACCACCCCTGTTATACATAGGTTGGAGGAGGACGTGATTGAAGAAGATTCTACCAATCAGCATCAAGTTAACTTGATGCAGGCGTCAATGTCAGCATCATCGGCAGCAATGAGCGAGGCCTCAAATAGTGTCCAGCATGTTGAGGTTTTTTCCAATTCCACAAGGACTGTTTTGGCATGGTTACCGGAGAAGGTGGAAGCATGGGGACATCCACAATCGAGAGGGTGACCGCAGCAGAGGAAAGGTTCCAGTTACAGCGTAAAGAAACGGAAGAACAGCAGTCCATTACCACTGAGCAAGCAGGGGCGAGACTGATATCAAAAAGTAAGATAATGGACACTGTTATTAACCTTTCGGACCTTGTGTTATCTCCAGCTTGTATTAGTCAATTGAAAAAGGACTTGCAATTTGTTCCAATGTCATGTAACACTGTTGTAGAGGCGCTAACTGATCTTAGAGTGTTTTGTAGGAATGTTAGTTTAAAATTTATTTTTAAAGATTCTACAGTTGAAGATGTATGTAATTTTAAGAAATCTTGTACTTTTATACCAGTTAACTGCCCGGTTGTGAATGCTTTTCTGAATGTCTGTGAGCATGAGATAAGGCAACTTTATGAAAGTAAAATTAAAATGAAAAAGAGTTCTTATAATATTACTTATGATGAATATCAAGCTTTAAAAGAATTAAATAGTAATAATCAAATCATCCTTAAACAAGCGGATAAGGGGGGAGCAACTGTTGTGTTTAGTAGACAGTTTTATATAGAATTAATGTTAAGAGATTTTGTCAGATGCTAGTACATTTAAGAAGATAAGTTTTGAACAAGTCAAAAAGTTAATATCTGAAGTTAACATGTTTATCTATGATGCACAATGTCAGGGGGATATTACATTAGAATTGTTTAATTTTCTGACAGTACCATGTCCACGAACGCCTATTATATATGGCATTACAAAGCTGCATTAGTCTGTGCCCCAGCCCCCAATGACACCAATTGTTTCAGGAAGGGGCTGTGTCACAGAACCGCTTTCAGGATATGTACAAGGCATCCTAAGTAAATATTTGCCACTTTGTAAAAGCTACATTAAAGACACAGGAGACTTTTTGAATAAGTTGCATCAGTGATATAAAAACAATGATGGAAAAGATGATTTTTTTGATGGTTACACTTGATATAAGTTCCCTATTTACTGTGATTCCAAATATGTTTGGCATTAATTCAATACGTGAATTTTTGTGCAAAAATTCAGAAATGGATGGCAGAAAGATAGAACATTTGTGTAGTATGATAGAAGTAGTGCTAACTAAAAATGCACTTTTATTTGATGGGCAACCATATTTGCAAACTTCTGGAGTAGCCATGGGTACGCCCATGGCAAATACTTATGCTAATATAACATTAAATGAATGGGAATTTATATATGGCAGTAAGAACCAATACAGAGATAAAGTGTTATTCTATCAATGCTTTGTAGATGATTGTTTTTTGATTTGGAGAGGAAATGGGGAACTTTTGGAAAAGTTTGTTGAATATTTAAATAATACCACTTCATTCTTAAAATTTACTATGCATTATTCTAAGAATGTGATATCATTTTTGGATGTACAGCTTACTAATGTACTTGGTGTGATTAGTATGTGTCTATAATAAGGATGTTCAGGTAAATAGATATGCACATATAGACAGCATGCATGCAAAACATGTATTTCGTGGCATAAGGAAAGCACAATTTATGCGAATAAGTAGATTAAATACAAAAAATGTAAAATTTAAAGAGAAAATGGAAAAATTAATGCAAGTTTTCATTAATAGAGGATATAATAAGAACTTTGTCCTTGAAACGATGAAAGGAATATTTGCTGATAGGACAACAGTTACCCCCCCCCCCTTTGTTTAGTGATAAAGAGATAGACAACTTATGTAAGGTAAAAGATAAGGGTACAATAGCTAATGTGAGATATATAACTACATATAATAAAATGACTACAAATATAGAAACTATTATTAAAAGGAACTGGCGAATATTAACTTCAATGCCAGAACTTAAAAATCTACTTGGGAAAAGGCCCTATTATACATATAGGAATAGCATAAATTTGAGAAGACAGCGTTGTTATAAAGATTTTAAGATTGATACAAGGACATATTATACTGTAAAGAAAAGGACACTTCCCTGTTATAATTATAGTTGTTGCAGTAACATTTGTCTTTCATCTGACTTTGAGCACCCAATAACTAGAAATAGATTTAATATAAAATGTCAGGCAACCTGTAATACATTTGTTGTTTATTTAGGTACATGTACAAGATGTACATGTTTCTATGTAGGTAAATGCTCTAGGCAGTTAAAAGACCGAATTATAAAACATAAGTCTGATATAAGGAGAAATGTGTTGAAGAAAAGCTTTAGCTAAGCATGTTACTGAATATGGTATTGCACATACCTTCAAATTTAAAGTCCTGGAAGTTGTTTATAAAAATATAAGAGGGGGTATTATCAATAATAGATTGGATATAACTGAATATGGATGGATAACCAGACTAAAAGCTGATAAATTTCTGGGATTAAACAATACGAACGTTATGCACAACAGGTGTTTCAGCTAATTGGTGATTCTGAATACCCACGACTTGTTTTGTCATTATAATAGACAATTTCAGACCAATAAAACCAAACCCCACTAGCTGTAGATATGCATATTTCGGCCTTGTTATGACCTCATAAGCACATCACAAGCAGAGTGTTTGACTAGGCATAAGAAACACAGGGCTGTTATACCCAGCTGATGTCCATTATCATTAGGGTCACGGCAAAAACATCCCAAACAACAAACAAACAATAACTGAGAAGGTCACTGAAAAAAAATTAGTAAAAACAAAATGAAAACTCCAGCAAAGCTAGAACTTCCAGTGAGTGACCTCCCAAACCTCTTGTATCAGAGGCACATGGGATATATGCAAATGACCCTTATGAACATCAGGTATTTCAGCTAATTGGCGAGCTAGTGGGGTTTGGCTTTATTGGCCTGAAACTGTCCATTAAAACGACGAAACAAGTCATGGGCATTCAGAATCGCCAATTAGCTGAAACACCTGATATTCATAAGGGTCATTTGCATATATCCAATGTGCTTCTGATACAAGAGGTTTGGGAGGTCACTCAGTGGAAATTCTAGCTTTGTTGGAGTTTTCATTTTGTTTTTAACAATTGGTATTTCAGTGACTTTCTCACTTATTGTTTCAGTTTGTTGTTTGGGATATTTTTGCAGTGACCCTAATGATAATGGACATCAGCTAGGTATAACAGCCCTGTGTTTCTTATGCTTAGTCAAACACTCTGCTTGTGCTGTGCTGACAAGGCCATAGCAAGGCCAAAATATGCATATCCACAGCTAGTGGGGGTTGGCTTTATTTGCCTGAAATTGTCCATTAAAACGACCTAACATGTCATGGGCATTCAGAATTGCCAATTAGCTGAAGCACCTGATGTTCATCAGGGTCATTTGCATATATCCCATATGCCTCTGAAACAAGAGGTTTGGGAGGTCACTCAGTGGAAGTTCTAACTTGGCTGGCATTTTCATTTCGTTTTTATTGATTGAGAAGGTCATTGAAAAACACTTATTGTTTTAGTTTGTTGTTTGGTATATTTCTGCCATGACCCTAATGATAATGGACATTGGCTGGGTATAACAGCCCTGTGTTTCTTATGCTTAGTCTAACACTCTGCTTGTGCTGTGCTGACAAGGTCATAACAAGGCCAAAATATGCATATCGACAGCTAGTGGGGTTTAGCTTTATTGGCCTGAAATTGTCCATTAAAACAACGAAACAAGTCATGGGCATTCAGAATCACCAATTAGCTGAAACACCTGATGTTCATAAGGGTCATTTGCATATATCCCATGTGCCTCTGATACAAGAGATTTAGGAGGTCACTCAGTTAAAGTTCTAGCTTTGCTGGAGTTTTCATTTTGTTTTTACTGATTGGTTTTTCAGTGACCTTCTCATTTACTGTTTTGGATTAAACAATATGGTTACTATAAAGCCTTACTTAGTTGAAAAGCAAATGAAGTATAAGTAATACGAAAATTTACAAGTATTTCTTTTAAATGTGTGCTAATATCTTTTGTAAGCATATATAGTCATTTTTGTATTTTATCTTTAGTTAATACTTGTTTTTAGATTAATTATTTGTTAATATGATATTTCTTTATTGGTTGGCTGTGTCATGTGCTACTATGCTCTTGAGAATATAAAATGAAATGACTCTATATGAAATATATTTCTTGATAACTGAAGAAGGGTACATCCCAAAAGCTTTTATCTTAAATAAAGTGTTTCTACTTCGGTGAGCCTTTTTTTTCTATTGGATTTTGTAACACTGTTCCAGGTGGTTTACTACAGTTGGTTAGTTTATTTTTGCATTAGGATGTATGTCCCCCATCAATTACGAGGTCCAATTTTAGTCTGATTATGAGTTTTAGGAGTTTAAGTATTAGTTTTTGATAATGTCTGGATTTGGGGTTAATATATTTGACTCTAATTGGATACTGAGTTTTTGTGTTGATGGGGTTAGGTGAGTGGGGGAGTCATAGGTCATTAAAGCTATTTGATGAATTTGGGGGGGTGGTGGTTTGGGATCTTGGGTAGTGACAGCCTGGGAGGTCCTGGTGTTCATACGTTGTGAGAAGATAGGTAATTATCAGCAGAGATACTAGACAGTAGGAGGGATTTGATCTGGGAGGTAAGGTTGGGGTTTGTGGAAGCATTTTAGAGGTATTTAAGTAAAGCCTGTTGAATACTGGAAATGGAGGGCTCTTAGCCAGTTTAGGATAAAAAGAGAGAGGCAGATAGTGGTACAGTTTGGGTCCTATGTTTGACTAAGGTAATGCTGACTGGTTCAGGCAAGAGGGGTGTGGCAATGTGGTTATAAATTTAGCATCACTGGGGGCGAGTGGAATTTGAGGGCAGGGTGGGAACAGAGCGAGCCCGAGTGTAGCAATGTTGAGCATAGCAGGGCCAAACCAGACCACAGGATTCTTAAGGTCTGTGAGTATGCAGGCTTTCTGTAAACTAAATGTATATACTTTTACAGTAAGTTTTTCTCTTATTTTACTAAATATGCTCACAGTAAACCAGTAACATTAAAAGGAAGTTGGTAGGAGGGTCCACTTTTATTCATTCAGGCTCTCTCTAAAGCTAAAAACACAGCATCAATGGGACCGGATGGTGTCCCCGGCTGTGTGCTACACGAGCTAAATGAGGAATTAAACCCGCACATAAGGCAGCTGTTTAATCTTAGCCTTACCACAGGATACGTGCCCAAGGAGTGGCGTACGGCAACTGTGGTCCCACTCCACAAAGGCGGTGCCTCTACGGACCCTGGTAATTACCGCCCCATAAGCTTAACAAGTCTAGTCTGCAAAGCTATGGAGAGGATCATAATGGAGCTCATAAACAAAGATATAGGGGACTTGCAGACATTGGACCCAACCCAGTTTGGCTTTGACAAGGGAAGATCATGCCTTTTGAACTTGGTTGACTTCTTCGAAACAGTCACCAAGGCCATTGATGAGGTAAAGGCAGTCCATACAGCCTACCTTGACCTTGCAAAGGCTTCGACACAATACCCCACTCGGGTATTGTAGAAAAACTTACCAGCTTAAATGTAAACCCATATGTCACAAGATGGGTTGCAAACTGGCTTAAGGACAGAACCCACAGGGTTAGAGTTGCTGGCGCTGTGTCAGACTCCAAGCCGGTCACAAGTGGTGTCCCACAGGGCTCGGTCCTTGGCCCCTATTGTTTGGCATCTACTTCTCAGAAGTACAGGCCAACATGGGAGGACTTTGGCTGACAAAGTTTGCAGACGACTGCAAACTGGGCGCCATAGTGGAAAGTGCATCGGACACGGATATCCTTCAGAAGGGACTCACGGAAACAGATAGCTGGTGCCAGAGCCATGGCCTGAAGTTAAACGCCAAAAATGTATAGTCATACCCTTCGGGAAAAACAAGGTAACCCCAAGCTACCATATAGGTGGCAATCCACTAAGCACAGAAGAGGTTATCAGGGACCTGGGGACCCAGGTTGACAGTGGCCTTTCTTTTGACACTCACATTGCTAAAGTGGTTAGAAAGACCTTCTACATTGCCCACCTGATCATGAAGGGATTCACATCCAGATCTAGTGAGGTCATTGTTCCCTGTACTCTTCACTTATCAGACCAATGATAGAGTACAATGCCCCATTCGGGATGTATCTCACCCGACATCTGCAGCAATTGGAGAGACCCCAAAAGTTCCTCACCAAAAGGATAAAGGGACTCCAAAATCTGTCATATGCTGCCAGATTGAAGAAACTCCAGCTCTATTCAGTCGCATACCGTCTGCTCAGAGGTGACATGTGCCTGTCATACTAGGCCATGTCCAACCCGAATTAATGGACATGCTCCACCTCAAAAATCCAAATCCACCAAAACCACTAGAGCAAGCGACTTAAACCTTAGCACGGATATAAATAGGACGTGCTGGAGGGATAGATTTATCACTCAGAGACTCCCTATGCTGTGGAATAAAATCCTGGTCCATGTGAGGCAGAGCACCTCGCTGACTCTGTTCAAGAGAAATCTAGACCTGTGGATGGGAGATCGTAGGTTTACCCCAGGAATCATCTCTGTGTCACTGCTGGACAGAGGCACAACAAACTAATGGGCACAGTATTTTTTCATATAAGGGGTGGCGTAAGCCACAATAATTTGGGCTAGGCTTATAAATGCCTTAGGGCAGATAGCCTAGTATGAACCTATGAACCTATGAACCTATAATGCTATATTTTGTTGATAGCTTGTTCAATACAGCAGCCTGTTTGTGAATACAATTAGAATTTGACCATATTTACCTTTGGACCCTAGGCTAGCTGTATGTGCTGTAGACCCAGTTCAGGCAAAAGCAGTTTACAAGCTTGACAAATTTAAAATTAGACATAGACTTTGCAGTTCTTTTCCATAGTGAGGGACAAAGCAGGAGTGATTTTCTTTTTGTTGTCAGGTAGGACGATTTCTTTCAGCACAAACTGAGCCATTCGTGGTAAGGACAGGTGGGTTAACAAGACCTAATAAGGTATAGTAAAGTCAGTTCATGTAGTCTAATAGGAACCTCAGCTATATTACAAAATGCAAACTATTTTAAGCTTTCAGGCAGAGCATCAGTTACCAGCGAGGTAATACTAAGCACAGATAGTTCAGAGAGATTCATACAGTCAATTACAGTTCTTTCAGGAGATTACACAGTATAATTTGCAGTGAAATTCCTTAGTCGTAACATGCTATCAGTATTAAACACAAAAGCATTTCAGATAGACCCACTCGCTATTACTGCAATTCACGTCTGCTCTTAATTCAGTTACTACACAGTACATATGCACTTGCGTGCCTCAGCTTACTTAAGCTATCTTATATTAATCATGTCACTTCAGTACACGTCGCTAAGTTTCAGATGTTACAATCTCTTTATACAGTTTCTAACAGTTAATAAAAACCTTTATCAAGTCTAGCATACCGCGTTTGTAGAAATAATCATCCAACTGGGTCCATAGGCACTAGGGGTTTGAATATGGCAGTTACAGCACTGCCAGAAGTAAGCTCGCATACGTAACTAGTCATGGGGTGGGAAAATAAGCTCCTGATAGGCCAAAACAGACCGCAGGCTTTTTATGGTCTGTGAGTATGCAGGCTTTCTGTAAACTAAATGTATATACTTTTACAGTAAGTTTTTCTCTTTTATTTTACTAAATATGCTTACAGTAAACCAGTAACATTAAGAGGAAGTTAGTAGGAGGGTCCGTTTTTATTCAGGCCGTTAATGCTATATTTTGCCTGTTTGTGAATACAATTAGAATTTGGCCATATTTACCTTTGGACCCTAGGCTAGCTGTATGTGCTGTAGACCCAGTTCAGCCAAAAGCAATTTACAAGCTTGAAAAATTTAAAATTAGATATAGATCTTTGCAGTCCTTTTCCGTAGTGAGGGACAAAGCAGGAGTGATTTTCTTTTTGTTGTCAGGTAGGATGATTTCTTTCAGTGTAAACAGAGCCATTTGTGGTAAGGACAGGTGGGGTAAAAAGACTTTTGGTATAAACGCTCTGTTTTCTTGGGTGCCAGAGGGCCCATGTCTTGGAGTTTCCATGCAGTAAACATGGCATTGCTAAGAAGAGAGGATGTAGTATGAGCTAAGTCTATTAATCCAAGATAACTATAATGGCAGTCCTGAAGAAAGGCATAAGGCATATATAATCACTTCTGAGTGGAATTCAGCAGTCTCAGGGTTGCTGCAAAGAATTAGTAACTAGCAAGAAAGCCAGAAGTGGAAGAATTATTGCTCTTTCTGCAAATATCTAGCACAGGAGCATTCAACCTTTCAGAGACTGCAACAGTCAAATAGACAGAACTGCAGTGTATTTAACCTGGCTAGTTCTGGAGGGGTAACCCTTGTACCCCTTCCATGCAGTGACAGACAAACAGCTTTTGGTGCCCATCTGTCCAACGAAAACTATGTCTTCAAAGCTCACATAACAAATAGCCCCTTGCACATCTCCTATACTCTTTAGTCATGAGGCACACACCTGCCTGGTGAAAGGACCCATCTGAGGTATGCCTCAACTGTACTCTTCCAGGGAAAGCAGAGTAAAAGAATGTGCACAGAGGCCTGAAATCAGCAATGGCTAACCCTGTCAAGTTAGTTAAGCAAGCTGTAATCCCACAAATACAGGGTCATAGGAGGTTACTAGGCTAGCAGCCCTACAGCTTTCATAAGCCTAGCCATGTTAATCCCAGGTTGCCCAATAGCCCTTGATTAGATGGACATACTTTATAGATCAGCACCAACTACCCCTGTACAGGAGGGACATGGGTGCCACCTGCAGGGTGAATTTGTGCTCACCCATCCATTTGTCCAGGTTGCACTTGGACACGGTCATTGAGGAGCTCTGCTTCACATGAATTGGAAATTTATTCCAGAGCAGTGGCAATCTCTGGCAGATATACCTGTCTCTCCAGCATGTTCTGTTAATTTCACTTGCAAGGTTGAGATCACTAGACAAAGCGACTCTAGTGCCATTTGATTTGTGGATGTACAGCACTTCCATCAGGTGGGGGTACCAGGCACAAGTCACCTGTCAGTAGCCTAAATAATATGGAGTACTATGACAGGGCTTTCAGTCTATCCACATAGGTCATGGTTTGGAGGCTCTGTGTCTTCTTAGTGAAAAACCTCTGTGGTCTCTCCAGTTGCTGCAGGTGTCTGGTGAGATACATGAAGAAAGGAGCACTGCACTCTATTAATGGTCTGACTGGGGTCAAGTAAATTGGGTTAGAACATCCTTAGATCTGGATGCAATGCCTTTACCTATGAGATGTGCAATGTAGAAGGCTTTCCTTACCACCATGGAAACCTGGTAATCAAAACTCAAGATTGCTATTGATCTGTGTTCCCAGACGTCACACCATGGGGTCTGAACTTAGAGGGGTGCTGTCAATATTGTAATTAGTGGGGAAGTCCGCTTTGCCAAATGGGATAATAGTGTACTTTTTTGCATTTAGTTTTAGACTGTGATTTTGGCACCAGTCATTTGCTTGTGTTAGGCCCTCCTGTAATATGTTAACATCAATGGGAGACTCAATGATCACACATAGTTTACAATCGTCAGTGAACTTAGTAAGCCAAAAGCCATCTACTTTAGCCTGGACTCGCAAGAAATAGATTCCAAATAGTAAAGGGCCTAGTCAGATCCTTGTGATACACCACTGGTGATGGGTCAACTGACAGAGGTGGAGTCACCAACTTTGACAGTATGTGCTCTGTTGGTGAGCCAATTAGCTACACATCTAGTGATGTAAGGGTTAACACATAGCTGGGAGAGTTTTTCAATGACACTTGAGTGAGGGATTGTGTCAAAGGCTTTGGCCGGGTACAGATAGGCGGTATGCACTTGTCTTACTTTCATTCAGGGCTTTGGTGACTTTCTTAAAGAAGTCTACCAGGTTCAATAAACACAATTTAGCCTTAATGAAGCGAAACTGGGTTGGGTCTAGAGTACGAAGGTCTCCTATGTCCTTGTTGATAAGGTCCATGATGATCCTTTCCATGGCCTTGCAGATGAGGCTGGTTAGACTTATAGGTCTATAGTTCCCAGGGCTGGATGATGGCCCCTCTTTATGCAAGGGGATTACAGTTGCTGTTCTTCATTATGCAGTTGCAAAGCCAGTTGTCATGCTATGGTTAAAGAGAACGGCAAGTGGGTCGGCTAGATCCTATTTTAGATAGATTAGTAAACAAACTGGTATGTTCTCTGGTCCCATTGGGTCCATGTTTTTGGCCTTGGAAAGGGAAGATATGACTTGATCTCTAGAGATACTAGGTAGAAAACTGGTGTTAGGTATATTTTGGGGGTATGGCTGGTGGAAATAGGGGGGTGAAGTTTGCACCAAATCTGTCAGCTAGCAGGTTGGCAATTTCCTCCAGTACAGTGTGAGTGGTACCATCTACTACCAATTTGGCACACAGCTGGGCACTCCCCTTTAGATTTCTGATGTAGTTAAAGAATGCCTTATGATTGTCCTTGGCTAGGGATGCTATTTTAGCTCCATAATTAGCTTTAGAGGACTTTTCAAGACTTATGATTTGCTTGTTCAATCTTTGGATGGAATTCTTCCTCTGTAGAGGCAGTTGTTTCTTGTTCTGGGACATCAGTTTTTTCCTTTTGTTATACAATTTTTGTTATACAATCTGTTTATACTAGATGTCCACCAAGGTGGCTTGTTTATTTCAGGAGGGCCTGGTTTTAATCCTGTCAAGTACAGCTGAGGCTAAACGATTGCTAAGATGATTATACAGGGCATTTGCGTACATCTCTGCATAGGAGTCATTATTACCTGTTATTGCAGGGGTATAAAACTTTTTATACCATCACTTAGTAAGCCGTAGTTTTCTTTGGAGGAGTTCCTTAGTTTTTTTTCTCCTTTGGGGTGTGGGGTCCAATAGTTACTTCAAATGAGACTGATATATGGACAGACCTTACCAGGAAGGGCATCACAGAGGGGGCAGTACAGTGACCACCCATGTTGTTGAGTACTATGTCAAGGACATTAAAGCCTCTTGTGGGGAAGCAGACTGCCTGTTCCAGAGCATTTGCATTGACAAAGTCCAGGAACCTCTGGGCGAGCATGTTTGAGCTAGTGTACATTATCCAGTTGACAGAGGGATAATTGAAATCTCTCATGATTAAGCTGTTTGGCTGTATGGTGAGCGAGTAAGTCCAGGTATGCATTGTGTTTTTCTTGGTTCATGGAGAGGGACCTACAGCTAGTAATGATATGGTAGGGTGTTTTGCCTATAGTTAATTGGGCATGGAGTAGTTCGAGAGAGTTGTACTGTTTGACCAATCTCAAGGTGTACTTGGCTTTAATGAAGATAGATACACTTCCACCTTTGGTTCTTTCACACTCATTTTGAGGTCTGAACATGTAGGCATTGTAGCCTTTCACAACTGGGGTGCTCTCTGCGGCCTTGAACCAGACATCAGCATCTTCCAAGATGAGGAGTGCTTCCAGAGACCGTGCTTCCAGGGATTGCAGTTTTGTGTTAAAGACTCCTAGCATTAAGCAGCAAAACCTTGAGTTTGTCTCAAGTGGATTTTGCTGTCAGAAATTTTGTCATTTTGACATTGCCTAAAAAAGGAACTATGGGAGAGGCAAGCACCTTAGCCAGTATCTCAGAGCTAGGGGAGATAGGTACAGACTATCTCTCCCAAAGCAGCATGGCCTGTCAACCATGTCTTCCCAGACTGACAAATACTGGACCCCCATAAGCTAAGACAATTGTTGAAGGCAATCATTTTTTGTTTTTATTATGACATCATCCTGGGTGAAGGTAAAATGCTGCTTAGGGCTAGGATCGTGCCTGGGACATAATCTGAGAGTTCAGTCATGTCTCTATTCATACAATCCAGGGAGGTATGTCTCAAGTCATTCACCCCAACATAGACTATGACAGAGTCATAACAGTACTTGTTGTTGAGTGACCTGAGTGCACGTGCGACCTAATAGATCCTGGCACCCGATAGGCAGCTGACCATGACCTTCTTCTTGTCCAGCCTGGTGAGGGGGACATCTGTGTGTCTCACTATGGAGTTTCCTATGACCAAGACATTAGGTTTTGAGGTGTTTTGCCTTAGGGGCTTACTTGGTGAGACATTGATATGCGTGTTCTTATGTGCAGTGGTTTCTATACATCTTGAAGTTTTTGCAGATAATTTGCGCTTGGGAAGTCTCTGATTTTTTCCTAGGCTTCTAGTGAATACATCCACGTATGTGGGTTTATGTGTTATGTCCTGAACTTGTGTGAGAGGTGAAGTGTGTGAGCTGACAACCTGTTTGAAGTCTTGTTTTTTGTTATGTGAGAGGACTGTTTCCAAATTGATTGTGTAACTACATCTCTCACATACTGTATTTGTTTCAGGCCTAAGCGATTTTCAGGATACACAAGGCAATCACTACACCGCCTCAGAATGACCAAGTCAATTAGGTTGGCTGGAGAAATGGTGGGAAATTGACCATCCACAATGGCAGGTTTATACAGTAGTACTGCTGAGGAGTGGGTAAGTTAGATCGGTTTACAATGTAGGAATAACAGAGGGGCTTGTTCTGTTCACTGTTTAAGGTGAAGAACTGTGGCAATGCTGTTCAGTGTGCAGCTGAGTTGCCTGCAGAGCAACAGGGGACTTGGGAGGGTTCTGACAGATGTCTAGGGAAAACTTAAGTTTCCAGGCATTTGCATTTGTACAGGGTAGCAATAACCCCTGTTGTGTAATGCGCAGCTATGTGGTATCAATCAATCAATAAATTAAACTGTACTGGGGAGGTGTTTGCCATGAGATGGCAAGGACTGATGATTCTGAATGGTCTTATGTCAGCTTTGGTCCCAGTTGCTGCAGGACATTGTCATGTACTTGCTCATTCTTTACAGTATTTAGACTACCAAACTCCATGAGGATAGTGTGGGACCAAAACTGGGAAATGGAAGGTCTGATGACAGCTTCAGTTCTCAGCTGTGAGCAGTCAGCCACTTGGGTAAACAGAGTAAGATGACCTTTCAGACTACATTTCAGGCCAAAAATGCATCATTGATGCTCAAGTGCCTGCTGCTTACTTGCTTGATGGGTGTCAGCTCATGCCAGTGCACAAGGAAAGATGACAGTCACACCAACAGTCACTTTTCCATGAGGAGGTACCACAAAGACACCTGATGTAGTACACCACGTGTCTGCAGATGTGATACAAAGACCTTACAGATGAGACCACCATACGTTGAACACTTCATTACCCAATGTCTTCCTTGGCTTTTGAATAAACTTCCAATGTTCTTCATGAAAGTGTCAGTTGTTATCCATCTTTAAGATGGGACTAGACAAATACATGGGGGATGCTCTCCCAGCAGTAGACTTCTGTTGTCAAATCCCTTGGCCACAGGCATGATATGAATCCAAGAAGCGATGAACCCCACTGAAATACGCAGCATATTGCAGCACTCTGAATAAAACAGTGAACAAGCATCAAGGCATTAAGACCGTTTTCTGAAGAAGCAATATGTTCAGCTCAATAAGGAAGAACAAATGCAGACAACAGCATGTCACAATGGGACATAAATCTGCAGCGTTTATGTTCATCAGGAAATTAATAAAACATTTATCTTTTCATGGCACTGCGTGTATCCAAAACAAAATTTCTGAGAAATTGTCTTCAGCTAATTATCATATCAAACTATAACAGAAATGAAAATAATTCAGATTAGAAAACCAGAAGTTTAATCATAGAGCAATAGCCATAAAAAGATCATGTGCTTCAACTACTTCATTATAAGACTGGGTGGGAGGATGACAAAATAGTTCAGAATGGAAATAGAAACTTATTGACAACACTCATTCACTGTATTTTTAAATAATAAGTAGGAAGAAAGATGGCACAACATTAAGATGATAACTCAAATAGTTCTTCATTTAAATCACAGTGAAACAGGAACATCACGGTGTTGCAGATCAGAAAAATAACCACTTAAGTTCTCTTTTTAACAAACTGTCTTTATCCTTCCAATTTCAACATTGCATGTACAGTGAAGCAGTCCACATATGTATGCTAACTTTTTATCACAAAATGACTTCTGTATTTATAGAAACAGGCTGGAGAGAGTGGAAAATTATATTAATGACATCTGTAATATCCCTTATGCGACAGACTGAAAAGACCATGCCTTTCTATGGCATACTAATCAAAGCAAGTCTTGTTTAAGGCTAAACTTCTGAGTGGAACTTTAAAGAAACTGCAAAACAGCTTGCTAATGAAAGGGATTAGTAAGAAACATGTTTTCCAAACCTTTCAATAAGATCCAAGAAAGGAACTATATGTTGAGACTTCTTTGTAAGCTACCTTAAAATTAGCTGGCTTATTTACTACTACTTTGAATAAACCACCACCATGGGATATCATAAAAATATAATAGAGGATAAATACTACAGAAAAACAGGAAAGAGGAATGTGATGCTAATAGTGAAGTTATAGTTTTCAATTTCGGAAACAAACAGTTTTATTGAAAAGCAAGTAAATGCATCTGTAGTTACTATACTGAAATACGTTTTGAAATTGCTGTTAACACTGAATTAACCAGCTTCTTAACTGTACGTTCACAGAATAATAAGTTCTGCTGCTGATGTTGTTTGTCCCGTAGCTAGTCTCCTTATGGAGTTTTTTTCGTTAGTTTTCTGTAGAAATGACACAATGATTTTTACCTGCCAATTTGCTGTGGAACTGCTACAGAAACAAAAATGAATATGCCAACCTAGTTTGCAAAACACTTGTCGATGTCTGTTCTACATAAATTACAGCAGCTGCAGTCTATGCCATATGAAATCACCTTCTGCATGCAAAAATGAATTGGACGATAATTTGAATAAGTGATCAGATACATCATATCCAGCAACAGAAATATCAGGAAAGAATGATTTTGCCCTGTCACTGAAAAACTGTGCAAACTGTCAGGTTGAACAATTACTTCAAAACTGCCTTGTGTGTGTGCTTTTTTTTTTTTCTTTTTTTGTTTTATTCCCAAATAAGAAAATGCCCTTCCTGTATTTGTGCTTTAATACATGATGTGATTTTTATATATTGTACTCAGAGATTCAAAGGTATATATCCCCTGACCGAAACCAGTTACTATTATTACCTGTCCCTTCAAAAGGACAAAGGAGCCTCCAATAATAGCAAAACGTACGATGATGCTAGTCAATTTAATTTTTAAACTTTAGGCACATGGAATTTTACTCCTCACACCCAGTTCAAAGAATCTCTTCTTTTAAATCCCCCTTGAAATCGTAAGTCCAAAGGGCAGTAATGCTAAAGAGACAACTCTGTGGGCTTCGAGGTAAGATCTCATTGGCAACTCAGAAGCAATTCACTGCACATCCCAGACTACCAGAGCTATGCAGAAATACTGCCAAATCACTGGAACATTTCTGGACTGTGTGCATACAAGTGCTGCTACTACACAAATTTAGGTTTGAGAAGTATTTCTACTGGCTAGACATGTAACTGCATGTTCAACCATTGATGTTTATGGTTTCTGTGTTTATGTGAACAGCTGTATTATAAAGGTACAACTATTCCACTCTAGTACAATTACTATCCCTGTTAATGGGTTTCAAAATAACCCTACCATAGGCGGGAGCACTGTAAAGTGAGTTTGTGTTTTTTGTATACAAACATTTGTATGCAGGATGGAAAAGAACAATGCTGCCTCTCAGAGTTTGGTTCTCCAGTTTGGTTCTCAGGTGGGGTATCTTCTGAGCAGAGTCTGCATTTCCCCCCAATGTTTGCAAGGGTTTTCACCATGTGCTATAGTCTTCTACCATATCCCAAAGACATGCAGTAGGTAGAATGACAATCTTCCAAATTGCCTGCATTTGTGCATGCTATGTATGACTGATCATGGTGTGTGTATATGTGCGCACATCTGTGTGTATCCTGTGATGGCTTAGCACTACATTCAGAATTAGTTTCACTGCCTTGCACCCACAGGGTGCTGGAACAAACCGTGGCTGTTCTGTGAATGAGAAATGGCTTAAGCAAATTCCCTGACAATGAATGCATATCAATTTGCAACATAGTTGTACCTTTATCTGCCATATTTGTCCTGGGTTTTGGCTGAAAAAGCTCAAAAAGACCTGCCCACTTAGTTGGTTGATAAATATGCAAGTCTTAGTTATTAATCCTCTTTTTCCTATTTTTAAACAAGTAATAAAAATGTTCAATTGTTATATTTATGAAATTGATGAAATGACAACTCTAAATCCATTTTCATGGAATACAATATGTTTTTTTACTTAAGGATTTACACACATCCGTTTCCCTGGTGGTGAGAGTCAAGTGTCAGGTAACAGGTAAACTAGATGGTCACCTGAAGCAGCTAGCCCTGCAGACTCGCAATGGCTAAATGGTTGGAGAAGGTGGGAGAGCTCCTACACACACCTACACTTCTCTGCCTAACTCAGCAGGATAGTCCCTGCCAAATACACCGAGAACAAACATAGCCACTACAGGTGGGCAACACAGTCTTAAGTACAAGCCTAGTCGCATGCCTCTCCCTATGGATGACAAGCTGACATCAGCCTGTCAAGCTCATCCTTCCCACCTGGTCCCTTAGACGCCTGTGGCATTAATTGAACATAGCTTATGTGGGTTGTAGTCCATGATTCATCCCTCTATGCCATTGGGGTGAGGCCTGTAGAGAAGCTTTATTACAGATTTCATGCACAGTGCATCTACAGAATGTGAAACAAAACAATAAATATTTACCTCTTTATACCATTCCAGGTTTTGCTTTCAGATTCCTGGCATCTATCTGGAACAATCTAAACTGTCACACACTGCTTAACATTACAGGATACCATTGCAAGCCTGCCCAATCCAGTCTGTAAGGTGCAACTGTGACAGAGATGGTACAACAACAGCACATCCATCTGAACTATAGTCATGATAGGATTGACAGAGCATAGATTACACAGTAATTCAGCATTTATCTTCAGACTGCCAGCACAACCAATTCAAATTGGGACTGTTGTGTGTGTATGTGTGCCTGCATTTCAATGATGCATAGACAGAAAGTGCAATACCATTACGCAACACAGACTATAACACAGCAGTCACATGTCCAGCCAGAGCAACTGTGACCGTCTCCTAGGTAGCCTTAACATAGAACCTCTGGCAACAGTAAGAGGTGTGAATGGGATCCCGGAATGCATGAGAAGTACTTTTATTAGTTTAAAGAAAAAGGACAGCAAAGTGGATAGTGTTGCCTCACAGCAAGAGGTTCTCTGGTTCAATTCTTGGCTGGGGTGCATTCTGCGCAAAGTCTGCATGTCCCACCTTGTGTTCATGTGGGTTTCCTCTGGGTGCGCTGGTTTCCCCCCACATTCCAAAGACATGAAGAAAGTGGACTGGACGCTAAGTTGGCCATAGGTGTGTGGACATAGTGTGGAATAAATACCATGGCAGGACTAGCCATCCAGCAGTGTAAATCTTGAATCTAGATGATTGCCACTGGTGAAGTGACACCCTGACAATCAGATCCCATGTGCAAAAAATGGGAAAAGGAGTTGTAGATGGATGGACTTCTCCATGAAGACAGGTGGCAAGATCTAATGTAGAGTACAGTGCATAGTTCTAGGGATGTGTTTTCACAAGGAATAACTGCATGAAGAAACTCCAGTGCTGCAGAGGACAAAACAGAATGGTGGACAGCCATACCCAAACACATATGAAGATACAAAATCTTTGTCTGTAAATCATACACCTACAGGAAGCATGGTAATCTTTCCAGCTATCCCAATGAACTATGAACATTAATTAGGTGACACTGTTTAAATTAAAATATGTAGAAGTATAAATAGTTACTATTCTGCTTATATGCATGTTGGTCAATGAAAGTGTGAAAGGGGGGTATTTCACAAATGACATGTAGAAACTTTTTGACATATGCAGTATGGTGGGGTGTAGTGCTTGATCGCATTTCTTGAAAAGACAGTAGACTGACCCAGTAATGGAATTTAGGAATGCCCATAAGGGAGATGCGAGAGTTCTTGGGAAAGGTAGAAGGCATCACACGCTACTGCTGCCAAGGACAGCAGATGAAGCTAAAGCAGAGAAAAATGTGTGGAATAACTGGTTCTCTTCTGCTGTAATAATAAAATGGTTGTGTATAGAAACTCAGCACTGCAACTTTGTAAACTGATCAATATGCTGTAATATTGTATGATCCATGATTCAGAAAGATTGCTGCAAACCCAGCCCTCATTAATAAGTAATTATGCAAGGAAACTTACAGCAATTGCCCTTCAGTGAGTAACATACTGGTCCCCAGCAGCCCAATTCTGGCGTTAGAACCAACTGCTAAAGCAGACGAAGAAAGAGCTTGGCATATAGCCAGCAAACAGATATTTTAATTACAAAATTTAGAATGAAACAGGAATCTTGAATGTAACTGCAGCTGCAAATGACTGCTAGAGTTACAGCCCTGAACTACTTCCATGCATTAGAGTGCACACCACAGCATAGTCAGATCTGTAACTTAGTACTGCAAAAGTTAGACTTTTAAATTGTATGGTTTGATCAGGTTGTTTGCCGAATACAAAAGGGTTGTACTGATTTTCATGCCGTTTTCTCTTGAGAATTGTTTTTTTCCTAACTGAATTCCATTTCATCTTACACTTAGCCACAAATACACTCTGTAAATAAGTGCAGACTCACTCTTTTTCTGCACTCTGTCAAAGTACTGTTACTTCATTCTTTGTTAACTGTAACAATACTGCACAGCTCATACTGCTTGTATAATCAAAATTAGTGCTCCATACTAATGTCTACCATCATTACAACCATGCAATTTCTTTTACTCTCTTCATCAGAGATGCAATGAAATTGTCACTTGAGAAGGACACAGTTGATTACCCCAGTCTAAGGGAGAGAAAATGGAGAATGTCATTATGGAGGGTATATTTGGGATGATAGAGGCAAATGGGTAAATATATAGATAGGAAGACACTATACAAGCCAATACATACAAATTCATTTTTAAGGAGGTCTCATTTTTTTCTGCTTAATAACACTATGATTATATGAATTTGACAAACTGTATAAAGAATGTATAAATCTGTTTAGCAGGACACGATTTTTTTTTTCTCAGATGCGTAACATAGCAGTGATGCATGTGTGTACACAACTTAGGGCATCAAACAGGATGCATCTGGAGAAACAAAAAGCACGAATGACCTGCTGAAGGCAGGTCATCCTTTTAGAAGGTTAAGCTCAACCAAGAAGGTGTTGCTAGAGTTACCCAAGGCATGTTTAACATCTGTCATATCAAAACCTGTCTGTTTAAATTTCATGCCATGAGGAAACCAATGCCTTCTTAGTTGGAGAATGTCCTATTTAACTGGTCTTCAAACGCAACTTAAAAACATATCATTCACTTAACCTTTTTTAAATTACACGACTCAGTTATGTTTAAACTTTATTATATGGCTTGAGTATATGCCCTAAAATAAGAAAAATTACTTCAAAAGAGTTCAAAATCTTATTATTATCCAAAATAGTGACTGTTTTGAGTAACTACCTAGTTAAAAACATTTACTTTTCTTAACTGCTATCATGCTGAGCATCATATTTTTAATTACATATTTACATATCATACACCATGCATGGTGTTTGGGGGTACAAGATATTGGGATGCAAATTTAACATTTAGACTAAAACCTTGAAAAGAAGTATTTTATTAGTACTTTAACTTGCCATATGTTAGGTGAAGCACCCTGGCTGCAGTCAAAGATAAATCAGTCTTTTCACTTAATTTTCTATTTTCTTAAATGAAATTAGTAGTGGATCTCAGATCCACTGGGGATTATTAGTAAATGCAGGAAAAAAAAGATCACCCATGTGTAGTTCACAACACTCTTTTTAACCACTGTGTGAAGTAAAGCATGGGTTCTGGACTTCAGCAGAGCAGATTTTGAAAAAACAGAGCAGTACTTCAGAGCAGCTCTAGCAAATAAGTATAAAGGGAGATGGGAAGAACAATTAAGAATACCAAAACTATCATCACAAGCCATGGCCCTGTATGTCCTGTAATGTAGAAGGATAAAGCCCTAACTTCTACTCAGGTCTGACTAGTGGCTGTGACCCATACAATCTGGGCTTGAATAGCAACTGTGAAGCTGAAAGGAGCAATGCAGGAAGGATGGGAGTCAGAAGTCATCACTGGTCACCCACCCAGAGGACAGGGAGGCAGTGTGCTTGTTGAAGAGGTAGTAAAAAGATAGCAGCTAGTTGTCAAGTAACACGTGCCACACACAAGCCAGGAAAGGCACCTACAGGGGTGTGCAGGCACACAAGTGGAGTTCCATTAGAGGAGTAGCACTACAATAGGTACATGTCACTTCAGAGAGAATTCAAGTGGTCACAGGGGACCCCAACTGAGAATGAAGATCTGCTGGCTCTCGACTCTTGCCTCCTGCAAAGCAGAACAAATGGGCTAATGGGTTCTTTCTTCAGTCAGGAAACAAATGGATCACACGACTCTTACCCAGACTGGTGAATGAATGGGCTGTTTGTAGGCTGGCTGTGGAGTCCTGAGGAAAAATAAAAATGATCATCACAGCAACAAGCCTCTGTGTGAAATACATCTGACTGGAAGAAAATAAGGACTGCTTTTCAAATGAGACAGCTTTACTATTTCTAGAACAAAATACAAGGAATGCAGAAGAGAAGTAGACAAAGAACCATATAAACTGGTGCACAAAATATTAACAAACGCCCAAAGCTAGGAAAATGTAATTTATTTATTGACATTTGATTACCAGGAAAGTCCAACTGGGTAGAAGCCCCTTTTCAGAGGAGGCCCAGGGAGAACAGCCCCAAATTATTGCAAAACATTTTAAGAAAAACAATTTTACAATCTTCAAAAATAAAACAAAACATCTGGAGTTTAAATAATTATAACAAATAGGCATAATAAACAATGGTTAAGAATCAATACCATATACCTTAATCACTTAATGTTTAGAGGAAATTTTAAACAGTGTGTACAGAAATTAAAGTAAGCTAGTGTAATACAAATAGGAACTGCAACATGAAGTAAGGAAAAACAGGTTTATAGTATATTTAGAGGGAGAGTCAGGGAAGAGAATTAGACAGCACTAAGGAAGTGAGTGAGTAAGGAGGTACAAGGAATGATAAGGTACTTGTTCACATTTAGGGATATAGTTTAGATACAGTAGAACAGAATTCAGTCAAGAAGGAAGTTAGAACACATTACAGAGACGAGGAGACAAAACGAAACAAAGACTGGACAAGGATTATTGACAAAAAGGATGGGTCACACACTTAATATTCGAGGTGAAAATGAGATAATACAGAAACACTTGTTTTTACTTTTCAAAAATGAAGTGTTTAGCAAATTTAGTAAGCAGAAGTATCCTTGAAGTTCTTAATAACTCCAAAAACTGAAGGCAAGCAAGTTGATGGGATTCATAAAAGTCTTAAACAACACTAAGGGAAGAAACAGCCGACTGTGTACTGCAACCCAATGAAACTTTTTTTTTTTAAATTTAACTTTTAGGAAGGATGATACTTTACTGATAACTGCATTATGAGAAGGTGATTGGTCAAAAATTGTAGGAGAATTCAAACAGATATTGATTGCATAAAAACAAAATCATTTTAACCAACTTATTCAAAAAGGTAGGGGAATGGGCAGTTACTGGGCATTTATACTTCCAGATTAATGATTCTTTCCAATCTACTGAAAACTCTGGCATCCAACAAGTTTATCACAAATGCCAGACCTTAAAAAGCCTACCACATGTTACAGATTTTAAACAATTTACTAGGAATAATTACTACTAAGTAACGGGAGGGAGTGTCTTATGGTGCTTCAAGTGGTCACGAGTTTGACTGAAAAAAATCTGAATTTAAGTTTACTTCTGAGTTTAAAGTGCATGTTTAAATGATTTTTGTGCAAAGTAATTTTCAACATCTTTGCTCAAGATTTATGGACAAAGCCAAAAATAAATGGGGGGGGGGGGGGGGGTGACGACGACAAAAGTCTAAAAATCAAGGACAATTTTTTTAAAGTTAATAGAACAGGTTTTGTATCAATACACACTTTCTGAATGATAAGAACGGACTGGCATTATTAACTAACTAATCCTCAGTGAGTTATCAGAAAAACAAACTTTTTTTTTACAGCAGAGAAAAAAAAACAGGCAAAATAAGGGATAGTAGAGAGGTGTGCTCATTTACTTGTCATGCACAAGATGGTGTCTTTATATATGCGAAAAAGGGAAGAGCAATTGTTTGCGGATGATCAAAAAGAGTGTCAGGGGCACCTCATGGATGAAGTATCCAACTACTGAAAAAAGCGAAAGTTTGTAAATCTGATTCATAAATTTTATTCATGTACAGAGGGGACAGATAGCAAAAACTGTAAGCTGGTTTGTAGAAAACATACAGAATTTGGACACTTATGGTTTGACTGTCCCATAATAGAAAAGGAGAGAGTAGGTGAAGAGGAAAGCTCAGAAGAAAGCAAACAGTTGAAAATATTACTGCAGAAAGTGTTGAAAGAGAAGGTGACATGGGTAAAGGGAATACTGAAGAAAGGTTAGAGACGAAAGGTGGTAGATGGAGAAGAAATAACAGTTCAAAGGGAGTTTATTAATATACAGGGGAAAACAGATTTGGGAGGAATGGAGATAGATGAACAAGAACAAGATAATGAAAAATCAATTAGGAGAATTAGGACAAGAAGTAAAATACTTTAAAAAAGAAAAAGGATGACATAGGAACCGTAGCATTAAATATGAATAATATTAGAAATGACACAAGATGGTGGTGGTAGAGTGGCATAAAAATAAAAATGGATGTTTTTGCCTACTGGATACAGATGTAACAAAGACAAAATAGGAAACGACCACAGTGTGTGTGTGTGTGTGTGTGTGTGTGTGTGTGTGTGTGTGTGTGTATTAGGCTAGAGGAGGATTGTCTGGTCAGTAGGAATGAGATGGTACTGTTACATGATTACACTTCTAGTTTTCTTGTGCGTCTTTTGAGTGGGAATTTAATGGCATGGCGAGTTCCACCACAATATATTGTATTATGTGAGCTTGTGGTGCACTTTTCAGGGGTTTTCCCCTTTTCTTCACTGTGTTGCAACTGTGCAGCTGGTAGATTTGTTTTTTTACTGTTTTTCAGTTAACCATTTTCAGCATATAATTTGCGATTAACGGTGAGCGGAAAAATGGTGATTTACATTCACGTAGATAAATCAAATGAGACATTCTGGAAATGGAATTCTTATAAAATAAAGAAATAATAATTCAACATTTAACAACAGTAGTATCAAGAAGGGTAATGATATATGATATTAAAATGAAAAAAAAAGTTTAATAGTGATTTACGAATATATGAATATGAAAGGAAGAAAACAGTTGGAGGAAATAAAAAAAAAATGAGTTAGTGAATATGTCAAAAATGAAATGATGGTAAGAGATTTTAACTATACACCGAGGAAAGAAGAAGAAGAAAAAAAAAACAATACAAAGTATTAAGATGTTAACAGTATTAATAAAATATGGAAATTTAAAGTAGGGAAGAATAGAGAATGGGCATATACAAAATAGACATGAAAGAAATAATGGAGAGTACAGATCACAGAGCAGTATGGGCCAGGACAGAGGAAGGCAGAGACTATAATAATGGATGGAAAATAAAATAAAGAGATTAACCATTGATTTTATAAAATTAGGAAGAAATGACACAAGAGAAAGAAATATTCTTGGAGTGCCTTCTGAGCAGAGTCTGCATGTCCTCCCTGTGTTTGCGTGGGTTTCATCTGGTACTCTGGTTTCCTCCCACAGTCCAAAGACATGCATCTGGAGCTTTTCTCCCTGGGCCTCTGCTGAAAATAGTCTGTCCTAGTCAGACTTTCATGGTCAACAAATGTTAATAAATACATAAAATAAATAAATAAAATAAATTATAGAAAGATCATATGACGAGACCGTTTTATAAAAACTGCACATGGTGCTGGATAGTATACTAGTAGTAGTACAAACAATTATTCATAAGTGGAGAGAAGAATAAAAATATAACATGAAATATAAAGAGTTTGTACAGAATTACGAGAAAACAGATAGAAAAAGAATGCGACAAAATTGAGGAAATAGGATACAGAAGCATGGAAAGAAACTAAAAGTAAAAAAAATGTTATATAGGAAAAATTTTTCTCTTCTTCTGAATGGAAAGAAAAGGAGGTTTTCCCAAGTAAAAAGGAAGGAAGGAAGTAATGATGGATACAATCTTAGATGATAAAAGAGGCATAAAATACAAATTATATTATGGAGGTGACTGAGAAATTTGCAAGGAAAATACATGAAAAAAGAAATGGATGTGCAAGAAGAATGGGAAGAAAAAACAAATCTGAAAATGTAAAAAAAGGTAGAAAATTACATAGGAATAAAGAAATAAAGAAAGTTATAAAATAAGGTACAAATGAATTATCCCCATATTTGGACAGTATAAGTTGCGAGTATTATAAGGAAATTAATACAGATGAAAGATGAGTTTAAAAAAATATTCAGTGAATGATTGATAAAAGAAGGTATAATGGAAGAAGATATATGTGGTGGTGTGATAAAGTTTAATTAAAAAAATGAAAGAATATATAGAGAAATGGAAATCTATAATACTTGGGAATACTGACTATAAAATATTTGTGAAAATATTAAAAAATGGATGGAAAAAGAACAGATGAGGTAGTAGGAGAAGGTTCCTGTGGTATAAAAGGAAGAAAGGTAAAATAAATGTTAATTATTGTGAAATAAGTACTAGAAATGATATTGAAAGAAAATAAAGAAGACCAACAGCACATGATGAAGATAACACCTTTGATAAAGTGAAGCAAAGTGGAAGCTTTTTAGAGACATGGTACAGGAAAAAAACTATTAATACAAATGTTATGAAAATTCATGGATACAGATTAAGATAAATAAATGAATGGGGAAAAAAAGTACTGAGAGAGAGGAGTAAAACAGGGATGGCCAAGGAGTATATATCTGTATTAGTAATGAATGCAGTACAGACATGTATGAAAAGAATGAGGGTGGCAAGATAGGAGATGAAAGGAAAAGTTATAGTTATCAATATGTACAACAAATGCATGTGATTTAGCTCTAATAAATGAATAAGTGAGGTTGTAAGAAGGATCGAGAAGTTGTTAAAAAGTTGGTTTGCAATTAAAATACAATACAAGGGCTACGCTGAGATAAAAAGTATAAACTGGACTTATTTCACAAGAAAGGAAATAAAGATTTTGGTATTGAAATTTGGGAAATATGAAAGTGCAATAGATCAATGGAAGTAGATGCTAGAATAACTAGAAAATGTTGGTGGAAAAGTTTTTATAATTTCATAATTTGAATAATTACGTAGAAGGAAAACAGCACATCTAGGAGGAATATATATGTTTCCCACTCAAATGGAAAAATATTTAAGAAAGATTTTTTGTGGGGTCTCACTGTTGATCCTGGTGAGAAAAGAGGGATAAATTATAATAAAAATGGAGGAGAAGTTTTGTATTTAAGAAAATCCAATGGTGCATTTAGCATTTATGCATTTATCTTGGGTAATAAGAATGGTAAAGGAAATAATAGTTAAGATATTATATGAAAAGTATAAAAATGCATCCAAAAATAAATCAACCTCCTATGAACTAAGCTTACCCACAACTCTTACTATCCCACGCAAATATACCCTAACTACTCCCCCACCTACACTCATTAACAATCTTAATATCATCTATAAAACCTCTTATCTTCTACCTAAATACCACCGTCTTACTCACACCAAATATTGTATTCATAACCCCAAAAAGCGTGATATTTACCAGTACAAACCATCACAATTCTATAACCTTTTATTAATTAGCTCACTAATACATGGAGACATACACCCCAACCCAGGCCCTGACCTATCTCCAGTACTAAACAACTGCCATCTAGCTAATCCAAAGCCAACCCTAACTACCAAACCTCCCAAATCACTCTCAATTGCCCAACTTAATATACGTAGCATCTGCAATAAAATACCACAAATACATGCTTTACTTGAAGTCCAACAGTTCGACATTCTCTGTCTAACTGAAACATGGCTCAAACCTACAATAAAAGACAACGAAATTCTCCCCCCTGGCTACAATATCCTCAGACAGGACCGCTTAAACAAAAAAGGAGGTGGAGTAGCTATACTCTACAAAACGGGCCTGCACCTAAGCATAATAAGTCATACCCTATTAGCTGACACAAATGCTGAATTAATTATCACAAAACTCCAAATCAATCCTCACAAAAATATAAATATTATCTGTACCTATATTCCTCCGGGCAAAAATCCCACTATATTAGAAGACCTGCTAAACTGGCTTTCTCTAAATCTCCTCCAAGAAACAATACTTTTAGGAGACTTGAATATTGACTGGAACTCATGTGAACATACTAATCCATCTACTCTTATTAACCTGCATGGCTTTACTCAACACATAAACACCCCTACAAGAGCAAACAAGCATAGTAACAAAGAAGTTGTACTTGATTGGATCTTAACAAACAGTCCCCAGCAAAAATATACAACAGGGACCCTCCCAGATGACCTTAGTGATCACTCCCTAACTTATATCATCAGGCATAAAACTAATCTTTCCATCCCAACCCAAGTTCGATCATCCCGCTGTAAAAAGCATTTTGACCCCAATCTGTTTCAAAATGAACTTATGCAAGTCAACTGGTCACCTCTTAAAACACTCCCAATAGATGAAGCGGTTAACCACTTCAATAACACCTTTCTCACCATCCTTGAACACCATGCCCCACTGCGTTCCATACGTATAAAAGCTAAAACAGCACCATGGCTCTCTAACAAAACTAGGCAACTAATTCTTAAAAGAAACAAAGCCTGGAACACATGGCGAACCACTAAAAATATAACTGACCATCTCTCGTTTAAACAAAAAAGAAATATGACGAAACAAGCTATCCTACATGATAAAAAAATTTCTACACTCAATTACAACAATCTTCCCTCCACCAACCAAATAAATTTTGGTCTGCTATTAATAGTCTTCTATCCCTGGCAAACCAGCCACACCTACTCCACAAGGCTCCAACACCAACTCCCCCTCAGAAATAGCTAATGCCTTTAACACCTTCTTTACTTCAGCCATTCTAAAGCTAGCTGATCAACAAAGCCCTGACATCTCCAAACTTACTAAGCCTAGCTCCACCCCTCCTCCATTTCACCTCCAACCCATACCTACCTCCTACATTTTGTCCTTACTTCAAAAACTTAAGCCAACAACCCCTTCAGTAGATAAATTACCTGCAGAATACCTCCAACTAGGTGCCAAAGCAATAGCATACCCCATCTCTCTACTAATTAATAGGACTGTAAAAGAATGCACTATCCCTTCTGTCTGGAAAATCTCCCACATCATCCCTCTCTTCAAAGGCGGTGACTCTTTAGAGTATTCTAACTACCGCCCCATAGCATTACTATCTCCTCTTGCAAAAATTATGGAGAAATGTATTCACAAACAGTTACTTAATCACCTGTTAAGCAACAATCTCCTAGCTACCTGCCAACATGGGTTTCGCCCATTCCACAGTACTACCACCGCCCTACTATCCTTCATCGACTCTATCAACATAAATCGCAACAATAACACTACTTCCTCTGCATTCTTTGTAGACCTGTCTAAAGCCTTCGACATGGTTAATCATCAACTTCTCCTACAACGCTTACGTTCCCTCTCTCTTGACAATCAAGCCTTAAGCTGGTTCTCATCCTATCTTGAGAAACGCGAACAGGCAGTTCTCTGGGACAACCATCTCTCAAATCTTCTCCCCACCTCTATAGGAGTTCCTCAGGGCTCCATCTTAGGTCCTCTTCTGTTTTCCATTTTATCAACGATCTGCATCTAGCCACTCCTCTATCTACTTGTATTCAATATGCTGATGACACAACCATCATTTGCTCTGCCTCAACCCAGACTGAACTTCACTCACTAACACAACACACCTTCACCACCATTGAGCAATGGTTCTCTAACCACTGTCTCCTACTAAACCCCAAGAAAACCAAACTTCTGCTCTTTCCACCCACTCACCTATCACCCTCCATTGATTTCACACTTACATCAAACAATGGCACACTTATCACTCCTGACCAAACTATGAAACTCTTGGGTATTACTATCGACAACCAACTAAAATTTGACTGTCATATCAACTCCACTATAAAAACAACTAACAGGAAACTCGGTTCACTCTATAGAATCAAATCTTTCCTAACTCCTGAGGCTAGAACTACTATAGCTAGAACCCACTTAATATCAACCCTTTTATATGCTTCTTCTATATACACTAATCTGTCTAAGTACAACCTCAATACACTAGCCACATCATACAACAATATCGCCAGATTTGCCACTGCCTCTCCATACAGAACTCACCATTGCTTGAATCTTATAAAACTAGGGTGGCTGGAACTACCCCATCTCATACAATACTATCAACTCGCTATTGCCCACAAAGTCCTCTACCACCCTGAAAACACACCAATGCTCTCTACCCTCATAAAGCCCTACCACAACTTGAGGAATCTACGTTCCTGTAACAAAACTCTTGTAAAAACCTCTAGAGCAAATAATGTAGCAGGTGACTCCATATTTTCTAACTCAATTGGCAAAATATGGAATCTACTACCACCAGACCTTACATCCCTGACTTCTATTTCACTATTTAAAACCAATCTAAAACTCTTCCTAACTAACCACTGGCTTTGCTCTTGCAATAACCCTGGGTAACCTTGCTCTCTTCCTTTCTTTCCCTCCCTTCCTCTCACCTGATCTTCCTTTCCTCTCTTCCATTTACTCTAGGACTATTCACTTTCCCCTTAAAAAAATGTTTCTGGCTATAGCTCATTAGTTATATAAAATTATAGATTTTGTTACTTATGTCTATATTAAAACTTTCATAACCTAGTAAAGCATCTATTATAGACTCATGCTATTGACTCACATTGTACTCAGACACTTAGATAGCCTCTAAGAAGTTTATGAAAATGGTTTTATTGTATAACTTGTATATTCTTAGCTTGTTAAGTATTAGATAGTGGAGCTTTTCTCCTCGGGCCTCCACTGAAAATGGACATGTAACCAGTTGGACTAGCCCGGTTAACAAATGTAAAATAAATAAATAAATAAATAAATAAATAAATAAATAAAGGGTGGGAGAGAAGAAAAAACACAAGAATAAAATGAAATGATGGAATTTAAAGTAAGTGATATTGATATGAAAATAATGGTATTATATAATTTGGGTTACCCATGCAAGGAATTAAAAGAAGATGAAAAAAGGCAGTCAAATACAGAATAAATGTATGAAAAATGTTATAAAGTATAGGTGAAGAATTTTATTTAATAAGTTACCAGTAAATAGGAATATGAAACATAAGATAATGGAAGAAAGAAAATGTTTTGAGTGTAATGAAGCATAAGCAAAAAAACACTGCTTTTTTGGATTGTAAAAGAATACATTTTTGGCAAAAGTTAAAAAAAATGAATACAGATAGGAAATATTAAAATCTATGCATATCAATTATATTATATGGGAAGTATGACAAAGTAAACAAATGTGATATTGATAATTGGGATAAGTATAACTTTAGCCAATATGGATGATGTGGAAAAGAAGATATGGAGACTTGTTATACAACAAAGAAAAATAAGAGGGTGATGTATTAGCTGAAATAAGAAGATGGATGGGGGGAAATGGTAAATATCAAAAAGGAAGAAAAGAATTAGAATTGTATAGCTAATTTATTTTTGTGTTAATAACATGTAATTTTGAATATGAAGGTAAAAGAGTGTGAAGACAAGTGATTGATTTTTTGTTATGGTACAAAATAAATGAAAATGTTAATAAAGCATTTTCATTTATCTTTATGATAAGTCCCATGTAATCTTTTACATTCACCCGAGCTATGACCAACTCAAGCAGATGGAGCCCCTCGGTTTAATGTCTCATCTGAAAGACAGCACACTCAAGAGTGTAGCAACAACTTTAGGCTGGACTACAGTATTGGCATTAGACAATTAATCCAACTACCTGGTGTGTGAATAAAATCCACAGTCTACTCATCTTCCAGTACAAAAGGTGAGTGTGCTACTTCTCGAGCTACTGAGACTGCTAAACTGTTTTAGAAAACTGACTTAGAGGGTCGTGTGAAGCAGCAAATGAATGTCGTTTCAGTTTTGCTGAACACACATATGAAGTAACAAAAGATAACTTTAGTGAGTTTCTAGAAGTACAATATGACTAGTCTATGCTACCAATGCAACATTTTCATGGACATAAGGAAAAGCCCATGAAAATTAACAGTCAAATTGCTTACACTGAACAGAAGTTGTCTGCAGTGGAAGACATAGCATGAAGGTGTAATCTGCAGCTCAACAACACATGGTGAAAAAGTGTTTGAGTGGAATTTGTGAAGGCTATGATGGTATAGTGAAATGGATTTACATACATGTTTCTGGACAATGAGAGGTGCGCAGCTCTCATAAATTCTTTTTACAAGTCTATAAACCCAATATTAACATAGGTAAAATACTTTATAAACACTCCATCTCCCTTATTTGGAATAATCTTCCACTCCATATTAGAAGTCATACCTCTCTTCCTAACTTCAAACATGACCTTATTTTGTACCTCCATAACAACCCTATATGTACCTGTAACCATCCTGCTTAACTCCTCCCTTTCTATATTCCCATTTCTCCACTAGACATCATTAAGACCCTTCTCCTCTTTCTTATCTTACTTTATCCAATCTGCTCTTCTTTCTATACCCTTCCTCTATATATAACTTACTTTATCCTATTGCTCTTTTTTTTTTCTCCTCCCTCTAGATCACTTCATTCCTCCTCTACTCCTATCTTTTTTTGCACTTTCCATCTTCTGACCTTGTATATAGCTATGTACTATTCCTTGGATTACATTTATTTCTTTTATCCATTGTATCCATAAGTTTGTTTTGCTCTTTATATTGTTAACTTGTCTCTATTTGTATGTATTTGTATGTTTTGTTCGGGGCTTTTCCCCTCAGGTCTCCACTGAAAATGGGTAATTTCTTACCCAGTTGGACTAACCCGGTTAACAAATGTGAAATAAATAAATAAATAAATAAATGAGAATGTATCGACTGCTGTTGTCATTGCCACAGACAGCATATGCTCAAATAAAAGGGATTTTGGTTCAGTGTTCTGCTTTGAAAAGAAGCAAGTTCTGTCACAGTTACAATAGCATGGATAATGGTGATAAGGAGAGCAATAATGATGGATTATAATTTCTCACATACTACCAAAGAGCAAACAGCTCTGTTTTATATGCAATTAAGTAATGTAAGCAGCATAATTTAAGGGCCACATGATTGTGACTATTGCGTAGAAAGTATTTTTCCACTAGTCATTCCACTGTCCACCTTGGTTAGTCTACAGTGGATAATTCATATGGACTACTGTTTACTTGGGACTGACTACATGATAAAAAGTAAACTCCCATTTCTTAGAGAGAGAGGTGCTGTGCAGTACTGGTGTTGACTATTTCACAGTTTCATTAACTAAATTTTCTATTTTCCCACCAAGAAAGAAAGCCCTCTTGTGTAAGGCAAAAAATGCATTGTGTGTGTTCTTAGAACTGGAGGGGCTGCCATACTTCCAAGTGTTTCTACATCATCTGCCCTTTCAGACCCTGCTGCTCCATATTATGACTTTATCTCACCCAAAATGCAGATGTGCTGCATAAATAGCTCTGTTAAAGAATACCAGCTATTCAGCAGTGCAGTTCTGTGAAGTATGGCCACATAATGTCAGTAGCTGTACACTACATAACTCCACAGGTTGTGTGCTAATACATTTATTGTGCACAAGGTATTGCATTGTATAGCATGGCACTGTGCAAAGCAACTCAAGATTCTTAATGAATTGCAGCCAAGGCACTCACACTAGAGAAGGAAATTTGCATTACTTATGAAAAGTAGCGTTATCTCAACTGTGTTGTCCCACATGTATTTAATTATAATTACCACAGCTATATTTAAATACCTATCATTTGCAGTGGACTGCTAGTTTGGGTCTCACCTTCAGTGTATTAGGGGTCCCTTCTCTAAGGTAGGGTGTTCAAGTACTAACCATGTCCATTAGGAGGATAAGCAAACCAAAGTGCTTCCACTACTGTGAGTGTAAGCTTCAAGTCTGTAGTCCTACTGGCCTAGAATTTCAAGCTACTGTAGATATTTGTGCAGGGGCACAGGAACTAGTAGCAAATGATCACAAAGGCAGGTAAGGCAGAAACAATGTAACAAAAAAACAGGGAGAACAGTAATGATTGTTTCAAAATATTAAGTGCAGCTTATGTATGCACTAGCAAGCAGAACATTTTACTTCCCAAGTATACTGTAGATAAAAACTGGCTGTAATGTAGCACAGGTTCTGCAGCAAGACCACAGCACTCTCCAGCATTGTGGATCAAACTTACAAGACTATGGTTCCAGATCTAGCAGATTTATGCATGTACAATTACTTTTAGCTGGAAGGAGGTAAAACAGCAGAAATGGGATATAAATGTTTATAAAAAAATTATAGAACACAGATCCTGCAGTAAAACATCATACTCCCACTATTGTGAATCAGACTACAAGACTATGGCACCAGAACAGGCTGAAATTACAGTCAAACAACTTTTGTTACAAAAACAGTGTAAAAGCACACGTGATGCAGAATTAAATGCATAGGTAGATAGGTGACTTTAAGAGCAACACAAATATGTAATCCAAAGTTGAAATAAATGTTTTTTCTTCTCTTTTCATGAAAAGAGTCGGTTCTGAATGCCAGGAGTCCAGCACAATAAGCACAGTTTTTCTTTCAATGTTTCTGGGCTTGCATACTGTTTGGAGTCTTGATTCAGAGCCTCCACTTCTGCTCTACTCCCAGCTAGCAGCCTTTCACACTACATCCTTTACTAACTGCTCTTAACTCTGTTGTCCACTTTACTACTCCCTGCAAAAATGGCTTTCCATCCACTATACCTTTATACTATAGAGCATTATTTTGCAAAGCAGATATACTGCAATAGTCCTCTATTGTATCCACTATGTCTTGAATCTTTACAACTATGGTATAGTGTTACTGTCATTTCTACACTGTATGTGCCATGTTGGAACATTTTTAAACCTGCGTACTGTGTTTGAAATAATGAAAACATCTGTATGTGTATACCACTTGTATTAAGTACTGTGACTAGAACCTTTAAACCTACGGTATGCACGTCATTATTTCCAAAACTGGGAAAAGCTTATATGTATTCACTGTATTTACAGCTTTTCTCCTAGTCGCTGCTGAAAAGGGGCACTTTTATTGTACCCAGTTGGACTTTCCTGGTAAACAAATGCTAATAAATAAATTTCACTGCTTACCATAAACATAAGTCATAATATCAACATCTTATATTGGTATGTAAGCCTATTTTACATACCCATCGAAAATTCACATTACATTTAGAAACTGTTTTATGAGCAAAACCATAGCTATGACAAATAACATTTTAAGTCATTCACAAATTCTTTAATGTCCATATTGTGCTCTTTATGCATGGTCACTACTGGGCACTTCCAGTTTTCTTCTATGTTAGAGCTTCTTTCTTGATGAAATAAGATATTAAGTCCCTTAGATTTTATTGCTTTATGCAACAGAATTTGAAACGTGATGTTCAAGAGATGCACTGTCATGATGCTAGAAGTAAGACACACAGTGCAAACCTAGTTGTAAAACACTGTAAGGCATACTGGATTTATGACTTAATATGCCATGACATTAATTTTATGCACCACGCTCACAATCCTCATGTTTGTACAATAGTTAAAAAAAAAAAAAAAAAGAAAAAAAAAGGCATGAGCTTTCCTGCTGCACTTGGTTAATGCTGCTCCATTTGCTCCTACCATGTCATGTTTTAATCTTCTTTTACTTCAGAAAGATTTAGTAGAAAGTGAGGAAAGTCTAGATTCCTTCTTTTATCTGGGGAGATGCAACTTCCATTTTATGTCATGTTGTTTCATATCAGTATGCACACTTTACTTCATTAGATACAATATCATGAAAGTTTATTCCATGCGAGATCATCAGCACTAGAGTGAAAAAACAGTGTGCAACACAGAAAGCAGTTTATATGGAAAGGTAAGAACTCCTAGCTAACACTGTTATATATGTTTATCTATTTCTCTCTATGTAATTATATATAGCACAAACATACACGAGTGCACACACACACATACACAGGTGTATATGGGTCTCTACAATGTCATCAGTACACCACTGATTGCACCAACAATGACTGAAAAAAACACAATGAATAACACATGAGGAACCAGGCAGGTTTCCTGACATAAAAAAGGAATTAAAAAACAGAATGACAACATTTTTGCATTGGGAGAAGTCCCTCCTGAACCCCCACCACCCTATTTAATCACATATATACTAACTCCCAGATCACACACTAACAGGCAAGGACATCCTCAATTCCTGCTATTAACACTGTCTTGCACTGGCACCACCAAACAGCTGTTCAGCTGATAACGGGCTCAACTGAACAGCTGCCAATTATAAACACCTTGACACAATTAAGGGAATGCATGTATATTACTTGTGTGTTTGTGCATATGTGTGTGTGTGTGTGTGTGTGTGTGTGTGTGTGTGTGTATATATATATATATATATATATATATATATATATATACACACACAAACACACATACACACACACACATTTATATATATATATATATATATATATATATATATATATATATATATAAAACACATACAAACACAGACAACGCTAGACAGAAATAAATGTAAAACATATATGAAAATGAACAAAGAAACTGGTGGTGTTTTGTAAGGAAAAAGCAAAATGTAAAATGAGGTCTCTTTCCCAATGTTCAGTGGCAGACTGTAACAAGTATAAGTTCTTCTTTTTTTAAGCTTTTTCACTTTGTTCCAAAAACTCCATCGTACAGCATTTCACAGAGCCCCGAGTTAAGATATACGTAAAAGTACCCTTTCAAAAGGGCATTCAAAGACATTATAGATAGCACAGTTTCAGAACTACATGTGACTTTTTATTACTCATTTTATTACTTTTGTTGACTACATTTAGACCAAATGTTCTTTTGCATGGAAAACCAAGACTCAGCAGAGTAACATAGCATGCATTTTTTGATTCACAGAAAATGTAAACCCATCTCATGTAACAAGTGTGGTGAATAACAAGTAGCTTAATAATATTTATCAGTTACTCAAGTAACAGCAGTTGTAACAACCAGCTTTGGGTTGTGCAGTTAATATTGCTTGAAACATGACAGACATATTACCACATACATTACACAGAAATTCACTAATAACATCAGAAACAGAAGTATTCAGAGAAAAATCCAATCACTGGATACCACATTAAATATAATGGCAATTTTACACAAGCAGCCCATTACAATTTCAATTTTACGCCAACATGCCACTGAAGCACACAGGACATTTAGTTTCAGATAACACACACAGTAGTATATGCTAGTCAGAGATCTGAAGCATACAAAGTTTAAGACCATTAACTATATAAATGCATACATGGGTACATGTGTGTGAGTGTGTGCACTCACACACACAATGCACCAAAACAAGCATATACATGAACAAAATGGATTGGGCACAGAAGTGGTCTTCACAGCATGGCTATACGGTGTAGCTCTAAGACAACAGAAAGTAAAACAGGCAAAGTACACTAGAAAAATAAAATCTAGAGGGGAGCAGTGGTAAGCAAGTCTCAAGTTATTCTCACAAAGCCCTATAACACTATTTAAAATCTTTCTGTGGAAAACAGGATTCATATAGAAAAAATGTTTATGGCGGTTGCTTGACAAAGAAAACATCTGAAATGAGTGACATGCAGAAGATGGTTTTAAGAAAAAAATGCATAGCACGCCATTCCACTGTGAACATCGTTGAATAAAAGGATGAAAATGTTAGAACTAAAACTCGTGCAGTACACAAAAGGAAGGTTAAATTTTAAGTCTTGTTGCCAACAATGTACAAAGGGAGGTACTGCAAAGACTCTGCTGTTCAGTGTAGCGTGCCTTTGAGATAGTACTATGTGTCTTTCCTGTACGTATGCAGCAGAGATAGCATCTAAGAAGAGTCCCAAAGGGGCCTGCACACGGGTCAGAACAGCTCAGAGAAAATGCATAAATACTAAAACCTATGATAATACTTCAGTGAAAAATTGCAGACAGTATTAAACTAATTGTTCTTCCACTAAAGAATGTAACATTTACAAAAAGAAAAAAAATTACTGTGAATACTAGCTGGGCAAACTTAACTTTGTCTTGTATAGAGAGATTTCAGACCTAAAACCTCCATGCCAATGGAGTGCATTTTTTCCCCACAAACTACTTCTCTACTTTACATCTCATTTCACCAGTTTAGGATTATTTTTTTTTTATCTCTGACCTCTGTAATCCCGTGAATAAACCCTTTATGTACTAGTTCTTTCATTTTATTTTTGTTCATTCAGAATATGTCCAGTGGGCTGGCCCATGTGCCTTGTTCACTTACACAGCCAAGAAAGAAATCAAATAAGAAAGGACAAACAGGTGGGTAATCAACAATTATTTTATTCACAGGTGAGAGGAAATGGGAGTACAAGAAAAACACACACACCAATATGGAGAAAACATTTATAATTTATTTATTTTACATTTGTTGACCAGGATAGTCCGACTGGATACATGTCCATTTTCAGCGGAGGCTAAAAATACTAAACTCCACACAGGCAATGACATAGGACTGAAACCTGGACTGTCAAATGTAAGGGCAGACATTTTACTACTGAGTCATAAGGCTTATGCTGCAATGTCATTGGTGGAGCACGTGCATCAATGAAATGCAATATAAGGCATTCCAGCAATGTCACCAGTAGAACTAGGGGAACTTGGCTGGGGCAACTGAGGTAATAATGAAACATGAAAGTGCTGTACCTAATAAGTGGTACGGCAAATGCAACATCAATATGTAGATTTGTAATATGATGAAATATTTTGGAAAATCCACAGAAAATTCACTGCAAAGCTGAATAGTCAGAAAAGTAACTTCACAACCAAGTGTGTCTTGTTCTCCTGTTTTATTTAGTAAAGGTCTACCTGCTCATAAATTCTTTTTCATGATATTTATTTGTATTTGTTAACTGGAGTAGAACAATTGGTCATTTTCAGACTCAGCCCAGGACAGTACTACAAGACAGAAGATAACAAAGTTTGCATTTTCAAATTGTAGCATGCAAGTGATAAATAGTGAAGCATGTTTTATTCGAGCAGCACTAAAACTAATATAACTATAAATAAAATAATTATAACTAAAAAAATGCAAACTATCATCTAAATTGTAAAGACAAGTTACTGGATCAAAATGTAGCATAAGCTCTACCTACTAGGTATATACAGTACTTACAATATAAGGCGTACAGAGGAGAAGAAAGGTAGAAGGGGAAGACAAGGAACAGTAGAAGGTAGGAAAAAAAAAAAGGATGGAGTAGGGAAAGACTTGGGTCACAAAGTAAAAGAGTGTAGTACAACAGAAATGAGAGGCTAGAAGGAGGGGAATGGATTTAGGTTATGCTACCTATTGCAGAGCATTTACAAATGGCTTCATGATGCAATTTTTTTACTACTTTTTATTTTTTTACTACTGTTTGTACAAAAATATACATCCTTGTGCCACTGTGGGGGTACCTTTCCATGTTATCTTCGAATTAAGTCTCCACTCCCACGCACTACCTTGTACTTCAGTTAAGCCCTCTTCACTGGTGAAGTAACACTACAATGTTATACACTAACACCCTTCATCACCTTTCTTATATTAAAGTACTAAATCCCTTAGCCTGGTTATCTCCTAATACATTACTTTATAGTACTTCTTAAACTACTATACCTACCACTAATTTGCACAACCAAATTACTATTCCATCACAACTTATCTCCTCTGATGCTTCACTCTATTCTACTTCTAAAATGACTCCTATCTAATACAATGCACTTCTGTTTGTAAAATCTCAATACAAGGTTTGTAAATGTAATGTCTGTGAATATCAATACAAATTTTATTATACTATTATTTATTTGTATTTGTTTACCAGGAAAGACCGACTGGACACAGATCCTTTTTCAGTGGAAGCCCGGGGAGAAAAGCTCCACAAGTAAAAAATGAGCAAACATACAAGAGTAATTGAGTATACTGTAAAGAACTTGACATAGAATAAAAATACAGCAAATAGGTCCTTGTAACTGAGTAAACTGAGTTTACAGTAAAGAACAAAACATATAAGTACAGAGCAATAGGTACTTGTAACAAACTAAGGAATCAATAATAAAGAAACAAAAGTAACTAGCAGATGTAGACTTACGCTATGTTTTCACTGAAACTGCATTATAAAACTTGCTATTGTAAATACTGATCAAATTAAATATGATATGACCCTACGGCCAATCCACCTGCTGCTCTGGTTATCATACAGGGTAAAATGTGGAGGTACAACAGCAGTTAGACGTAATAATAGGATAATGACTAACATGTCACATAACTGTTCTTACCAGACTCAATATTTATTCATCATCACATTGTTATAAATATACAACACAAAAGCAAAAAAGCAAGCCAATTATAAATGCCTAATAACCATAGAAACTCCTCAACTTGCTTTCACAAGAAAATGTGTCTTATTCCAAAACTGTTTTTGGAATGAAACACACATTTCTTGTGATGACAAATGATGAAGTTCCTTTGGTTATTAGACATTTGTTTTGTCCTTCAATACGTTGACTGGGGATCTTTTTTCTTCTTCAATAATAAATGCATTTACTGTAAAACATTTCCTTTATGTTGTATTTAACAAATTCTTTTTAAAAATGTAACTGAAGTTCACTAAAATATCTTTTGTTTGATACAGCATTTTATTTCTTCATCAAAACATTCATTCACCATCCTAGACTCTGTAGCACCCCTGTGATGTTTGACAATCAGAATAATAAACATTGTATGACAAATTCATTCTGTACATAGCATTCACGTGGTGGTGCTGCGGTAGCGCTGTCGCCTGACAGTAAGACGTTGTCCCGTTCAATTCTCAGCTAGAGCGTCTTCTGTCTGGAGACACGCGTGAATGGGCGTACCTTCATTGAAGGTTGTGCGTCAGGGCTGGCAACTCGGCACATAAAAAAAAATCTACTGCCAATCATTAGCGGACCGGAGTTCCGCTGTGGCGACCCCTAACTGGGAAAAGCTGAAAGACACAACAACAACAACAACAACATAGCATTCACGTCTCACAAAAAAAAAAAAAAAAAACCTCAAATGCCCAGAAAGTAAGTCAGTCTTTTTACCTACAGCAGTTCCAGTAATTACCTATTCAGTATCAATCTTTAACAGATGTATCAAAGAACATAATGTAACTAGTCAATGGAAACAGTCCTACATTATATATTCTATCCCTGCAGAAAAATAGACCATCTAATTCAGATCATTTCAAACCATAACAATTCTTCATTCCTTCTCAAACATAAGAGACATCTGCATTCAGCTGCAAATCCAAGGCCATGTACATGAAAACAAAGTGTTCCTTAATATGGGTCAGGGTTTTGTATATAGCAGAGCAGTAACAACTAGCTAGTACTTACCTATAAACAACATGGATTTCTTCTCAATAAAAGAACTGGCTCCACTCTTTTACTTTATTAGATCAAGTAAACAAATATAACCCAAGGGTTACAGACAGCTTCAGTGTTCTTAAACTTATCAAAAGCATTTGACATAGTGTCACACCCACTACTACTACACAGATAGGTAGTTATGAATAAAAACAAAAACAACTGGTTTAAAAGTTACCTCTCTCAGGGAAATCAGGCAGTCAGATGGCAAAACAGTTCCTCAGCAAATGAAGTAGCAACAATGGGTTTCCTTCAAGGATCAATTCTAGGACCCTTACTTTTTAACATCTTTATTAATTATACCAGTAAAACAGTTATAAATGCTATCACAGCAATATGCTGATGATTTTACACTAACATTAAAACACTTTCTCTTCATGAGCAATAACAATACTCCATAGCCTTTTAGTAACCTATAATAATGACTTAAAACCCCCCTACTCATAAATATGAAAAAAAAAGACTTAACTCATTCTATTCACTCCTCACCCTCTGTGAGCATCACTGTATCACCGTAGGAAAAGAAATGTCCCCGGGCCAGTGGAAAATACGGCCCAAACTGCAGAATCCTTTACAAACGTATTCTATGGACACCTTCAGGAATGCATGGATCGTGCTATCCCAAATAAAACCAAGACTCACTCCTCCAAAGGCAGGAGACCTGTCTGGTGGACCCCAGCCATAAATAAGCTATACAATAGAAGGAGGAAGCTACTACATGATAGAGCAAAATCCCAAAAAGGGAAGGCATCTCTGATCAGTACTAGCAAGAAACTACGATCCCTCATAAAATTATCTAAGGCCAGCTTTGAAAGAAAAATTGCACAAGCAGCTAAAGATAATCACAAGGCCTTCTTTAGTTATGTCAGGAACTTGGGTGGCAACTCCCAGATATGCTGTGAGTTAGTGCAAAATGACAAAAAATACACTGAACCCACAGACATTGCCAACATCCTGGCAGACAGGTTCAGTGCAAACTTCTCCCCCTTCCCCCCCAAAAGAGCAAATGTCTATCCCAACAGAGTGTAGCCTCCCTGACATCACAGATGCACAGGTGAGAGCTGCCCTCTCCAAAGCAAAAAACACAGCATCAATGGGACCGGACGGTGTCCCGGGCTGCGTCTTACACGAGCTCCAAGAAGAGCTGAACCCTCACAAAAAGTCACTGTTCAATCTCAGCCTTACTACAGGATATGTACCCAAGGAATGGCGTACAGCAACAGTGGTCCCACTCCACAAAGGTGGTGCCACAACGGACCCTGGAAACTATCGCCCTATAAGCCTGACTAGCCTGGTCTGCAAAGCTATGGAGCATATCATCATGGAACTCATAAACAAAGACATTGGGAACCTCCAAACACTGGATCCTACCCAATTCGGCTTTGTTAAGGGCAGATCTTGCCTCTTGAACCTGGTCGACTTCTTTGAAACAGTCACCAAGGTCATAGATGAAGGGAAGGTAGTCCACACAGCCTACCTGGACCTCGCAAAAGCCTTCGACACAATACCCCACTCGGGCATCATAAATAAGCTCACCAGCTTAAATATCAACCCCTATGTCACAAGATGGGTTGCAAACTGGCTCAGGGATAGAACCCACATGGTCAGAATTGCAGGTGCCATGTCAGACTCTAAACCAGTTACAAGTGGCGTCCCACAAGACTCAGTCCTGGGACCTCTCTTGTTCGGTATATATTTCTCTGAGGTACAGGCTAACACGGGAGGACTATGGCTGACCAAGTTCGCAGATGACTGCAAACTGGGTGCCATAATCGACTCGCCGACTGACACAAGCATCCTCCAAAAGGGTCTCACAGAGACAAAAAGTGCATAGTCATCCCCTTTGGGAAAAACAAAGTGCCCACAAATTACCACATAGGTGGTAATCCATTAAGTATGGAAGAAGTAATTAGGGATTTGGGGACCCAAGTAGATAGCAATCTCTCCTTTGACAATCACGTTGCCAAAGTGGTTAGAAAGACCTTCTATATAGCCCACCTTATCATGAAAGGGTTCACATCTAGATCAAGAGAGGTCATTGTGCCCCTCTAGTCATCACTCATCAGGCCCATAATTGAATACAATGCCCCATTTGGGATGTACCTTACCAGACACCTGCAGCAACTGGAAAGACCCCAAAAGTACATCACCAAGAGGATCAAGGGACTCAAACAGATGCCCTACGCAGTTAGGCTAAAGAAACTCCAGCTCTACTCAGTTTCTTACCGCCTACTCAGAGGCGATCTGTGCCTGACGTATAAAGCCATGTCCAAACCAGAATTAATGGACATGCTCCACCTCAGGAAATCCAAATCCCTTAGAGTTACACGCTCCAGGGACTTAAACCTCAGCACAGAAATAAATAGGACATGCTGGAAGGACAGATTCATATCCCAGAGGCTCCCCTCACTCTGGAACAAAATCCCAATCCATGTTAGGCAGAGCCCCTCAATGACCCTCTTCAAGAGAAATCTTGATGAGTGGATGGGAGATCATAGGTTTACCCCTGGGATCTCTTCTGTGTCCCTACTAGACAGAGGCACAGTAAACTAACCTTAAAAGGGCTATCTTCTGTGACCTACTATACAGAGGCACAGTCAACTAATCTAAAAGGGTGGCGAAAGACAAACACATACTGGCTAGGCTTATAAATGCCCTAGGGCAGATAGCCTAGTATCAACCTATGAACCTATAAAAAACTCTAACCTGCTGTTATAGGGTCCTCCCTTGTAGCTAAACTTCATTAACACTGCTACTCTGCTGTATTCATCTGTGCAATTCAAGGAATTTGTTGCATTCTGCTAACCATAACTACAATTGTATACTGTATTTTTTTGTTATATTACGGATTTTTTAAAACTGTTATTGTTGATATGTTGCACTTTTTGTCTGCTGTAGCATAGACTAGATTCAGACCTGCTGAATATGGTTCTGTTTGTTAAACTGAACACTAAACTAGGCTATCTTTTGTTGGAGATGGCCCCCCTGCACCCATGTGGCAGCAAAATGCAGTTAAGACTCATCTGATTGAAGACTGCTGACACAGGGCTCACTTTTGAGCTTTTTTTTTAATGGTTAAAGTGTTTAATTCAGTTTGTTCGCTGTTGCTACACAAGCCCCTCATTTGCATGGGTTTGCTCTTTTTTTAAACACAGCTCTACAGAGTTGGGCGACCAGCCACTACTCTGCTGCATTCATCTGTTTACGAGTTGCGAACCTCTGTGCACCACCACACACTACCACTCAGTGGAGGTAACCATTGGCGGCTACAGACAAAAACACTTCAGCAAATAAATTTTCTGTTAGCAGCTGCCCATGATCCAGCCGAGAAGTCCTTAAATTGCACTTAGCTACTCAGAGAGCACCTCAGCTATGCTTTTGCCCCTTACACAGTCCCAAAACCATCAAATCAACAATAGTCTCACACTATTTAGAGAACCACCACTAGTATAGACCCTTTATAGAGTACCCCATTAGTATAGATCCCATTTAAACCACCCAATTATACCACAAACACACCTCCATTTTTCTCTCCCCACTGTGAAAACAGGATTTAACCTAGCATTATGGAGAGTCAGCCTGATTGACATGGGTATCCTGAGGCAGTGCAGCAACTGCCTCATGTACACTGACAACCCACTACTCCTAAATCACCCAAGTACAATTTGTGACATATGCATCTACATTAAAAATCTGGAATCCTTGCTCTCTCACGCACAGAACAGTAACACTGAACAGGTTGTCAGCTCACATATTACACCTCCTACATAAACCATTCATTCAACACATAAACCAATTTATGTGGATGTACTCACCACAAACCTAGCTAATCACCAGAGGCCTTCCAAACAACACAAACACGCTACACATAATACCACATCTACAGCACTCAATACACATAAAACACAAGCAACAGTGTCTCACCAAACAGGCCCCTAAGGCAAAGCACATCTAAACCAAATTTTTTAGTCATAGGTGACTCCATTGTGAGACACAGAGATGACCCACTCTCCAGGCTGGGCAAGGAGAAGGTTACAGTCGGCTGTTTATTGGATTCTAGGATCCGTCAGAGCACACATGCTTTCAAGTCTCTCAACAACAAGTACCATTATGACTCCATCATAGTTTTTGTTGATGTAAATGACTTGAGATGCACCTTACTGGACTATATGAAGAGAGACATGCTTGAGCTCTATGAATGTGTCCCAGGCAGGTATGTCCCTAGCCTTGAGCCTTCTACCCTCACCTAGGATGATACCACAATACAAGACTGACTTCAACAACTGGCTTAGTTTCTGGTGTCATTCTAAGGGGATCTGGTTCCTGTCAGCCTGGTTTGACACATTTGATAGACCATGTTGCTTTGTCACAGATGGTCTTCACCTGTCACCTCTAGGCTTTCGGTTACTGGTTAAGGCACTTGCCTCCACCATAATGCCATTTTAGGCAAGGTCTCAAGAACAAAATTTCTGATGTGAAAATATCACTCAAATAAATTAAAGGTTATGTTACTAAATGCTAGGAGTTTAAATCAGAAACTGCACTCTCTGGAAGCACTCCTCTCCTTGGAGGATGTTGACATCTGTGCAGTCACAGAAACTTGGTTCAGGGCCACACACAGTACCCCAGCCTTGGAAGGCTAAAATGCCTTCCACACTTTCAGACAGCAAGATGAATGTGTGAGAACCAAAGGAGGAGGAGTATCTATCTTCACAAAAGATACATACACCTTTAGACTGGTTAGACAGGAAAATTCCATGGAGTTACTCCAAGTTCAACTAACTGTGGGTAAGACCCCCCCCTTATATAATTGTTTGCTACAGGCCCCCTTCAATGAATCAAGATACCCATGGTGCTTATTTGGACCTACTTCAGTCAATCACATTATAATCAAACACTCTAGACAAGGGTGATTTTAACTATCCTTCCACTGACTGGGAAACTTACACGAGTACCAACATGTTCACACAAAGGCTCCTGGACTTCGTTAACACAAATGGCCTGGAATAAATAGTATGCAACCCCACAAGGGGCTCAAATATTTTCGATCTGGTCGTCACCAACATAAGTGATGACTGCACCACCATAAGTACAGGACCCACACTGGTTAAATCTGATCACAAATCAGTTGCACTTAAAGTAGCTATAACACCTGAACCCCTCTTAGATGAAATCAGGCTAAAAATTTTCACCAAAGCTAATTATACCCTCGTAAGGGATGGCATAAATCATTTCCAAGTTCCTGTTCCCACAGATGACAACTATACTAAGGTATACATAAATGCCCTGTACAAACACTTACACAAATGTATTGACACAGCTGTACCTGATAGGATCAAAACAAGAGCCTCAAGAAAAAGAAGCCTCCCTAGTGGACATCTAACATTAATAAGTTATACAACAAGAGGAAGAAGTTGTTGTCTAAGAATAAAAAAGAAAGGTCCCAGCACTGGAAGAATACTCTCCGATGCTTGAACAAACAAAAAAAGACAACTTGTAAAATCCTCCAAGGGCAACTTCAAACAATATTTAGCAACTGTAGCTAAGGATAACCATAAGGCATTCTTCAGCTATATCCGTAACCTAAAAAGGTAGGACCCTGATGTGTGCTAAATTAGCTGTGGATGGCATCACATACACTGATCCTGGAAAAATAGCTAACCTATTAGCCAACAGGTTTGGCGAAAATTTCACCCCACTGTCTCCTCCAAGTATTCACAAAGCATTCCCTCTATATCTCCCCCACCCTGCATCTCCAAAGAGCAAGTCCTTAATGTTCTCTCAAAGGTCAAAAATACAGCCTGTATGGGACTGGACAGCATCCCAGTTTGTATTTTAAAGGTCTAAGACACAAGTTAGCAACTCCATTAGGTACTCTCTTCAACCACAGCTTGAGAAATGTTTTGTCCTTGTTGAATGGAAAACAGCAACCATCATCCCCCTTCATAAAGAGGATACTGCAACAGACCCTGAGAACTACAGACCCATAAAATTAACCAGCCTTATCTGTCAGGCCATGGAATGAATCATGGACCTTATAAATAAGGATATAGGTGATTTCCATACCCTTGATCTGACAGTTTGGTTTCATGCCTGTTAAACCTGGCAGACTTCTTCGAAAATGTCACCACAGACAAAGGCAAATCTGTGCAATACAGCTTACCTTGACTGTCCCAATTCCTTTGACACAATCCCACATTCGGGCATCATTGATAAACTCTCTCAGTTGAATATCAACCCTTATGTCATCAGGGGGGTTACTAACTGGTTCACAGACAGATCACACTCTGTCAAAGTTGGGGACTTTACCTCAAGCAGCAGACCTGTTACCAGTGGGGTTCCACATGGGGTCAGTGCTGAGCCTCCTATTGTTTGGAAAATACTTCTCAGAAGTTTGGGCCAAAACTGAATGGCTGTGACTGACTAAGACTGCTGAGGACTACAAATTAGGTGGACTCACTGAATCCTCAAAATGATGCCACTATACTTCAAGAGGGACTTGCACAAACCAATGATTGGTGCGAAAGCCATGAACTCAAACTCAATGCTAAAAAATGCATTATCATCCCCTTCAGTAAAAATGATGTCCCTGCAGACTATCATATAAATAATAATACCCTAAGTAACAACTCAGTAGTGAGAGACTTGGGAATGCAAGTTGACTGTATTCTAAACTTTGTAAACCATGTGTCTACTGTGGGTAAGGAAAGCATTCTACACTGAACACTTCATTAGCAAAGACACTGCCTCAAGAGGGAAAAAGGTCATTACTCCCCTGTGCTTGACTTTCAACAGGACAGCAATTGAGTAGAATTCTCCCTTTGGTATGTCCCTTGCCAGGCACCTGCAGCAACTTGATAGACCTCAGAGATTTCTAACTAAGAAAATTCTGGGTCTCCAGCACATCATGCATTGACAGACTGAAGTCACTGTCACTGTACTCAGCAGTGTACACAACACTTAGAGGAGACTTGTGCCTGGCCTATAGAGCAATCTCAGATCCAAACCTAATGGAAATGCTGGATATCCACAAGTCAAATGTGACAAGGGTCACCTGCTCCAGGGACCTTAACCTGGTCTGCAACATAAATAGGACCCGCTGGAGAGATAGATATGCCTCTCAGAGGTTGCCACTCTTCTGGAATAAGCTACTAATTCACATCAAACAAAACCCTCTATGACCCTATTTGTGTAGCCTGGATGAAACTATAAATTCCTGCTGGGGATTTCACCTATGAACCTCTTAAGCAGTCATTGCTAACCATGATCTCAAGTTTAGGCAAGATCCCTTTATATTGGATTTCTCTAGTATTATATTAGGTTCACATGGCTAGGCTTATAAAGGCCTTTGGGTCAATAACCCAGTAACCACCTATGAACCTATTAAGATAAATCTTCATATAGCCTAAGACACTATTCAGAAGCCATACCAACTCTCCTAGCCCCTAGAATTATTATCCACAGCAGTGCACACACATTTGCCTCTCAGGTACCTACTTTCTGGCAATCTCAACATCAACCTAAAGGAAATAAACATTTACTCCAAATTCAGAATATGGCTTGAAAAGCACCTCTTCTTCCAAGCAACATACTCCTGCTTCAGCACAAGGCCTATTACTTAACACACTACCCCTGCCTTATTTCCACTCCCCTTTTCCACTTACAAAACTAGTGAAGTTTGACCTACTTTAGAAAGGAATGTAAATATTGTACATTGCATTCTTCTTGTTTACTATAATGCAAATATAGATTTTGTTTAAATGTAACTGCTTGGAACTGGTCTGTTTAGAAAAAAAAAAATCAGAAACAAAAAAGTCACAAATGTATTTCACCAAGGCTGAGCCTGAAATTGATCAATATTGATCAGTGCACTACCCCAATAAATAAATATACAATAAAGTCAAATAAAACAAATTCAGCATCTCTAACCCCTCATCATCAAACCTGGATTTCTTCATAACAACTGTAAACAACATACCTATAGAACTAGCAACTCAAACTAAGCTACTAGGTCTAATAATCTAAACTTTAACAAGCATGATACAAATGCTGCAAAATTATTTTTTTTAAAACATAAAACACCAACAAACAAAAGACTGAACAGCCCAATAACCAAACCTGCATAAAGAAAAAAATGTCCTTTATGATCTTTAAATCAAAACCCACCACAACATTCAGACCTAATTTATCTGAATAATAGCATTATGGAAAGGGTTTTTTTAATGTAAGATGCAGGGTTAAGGTTAACAAGCAATTTAAAAGTAGTGCAGAGACTACACAAGGAAGCTCAAACACAATATATACAAAACTCATGCACAAAAACACTAAACCAATTTACTTAACTAGCCTTTATTCTAACCTTAACCTGCAGACTTGCACACACATGAAATCTATCCTCTTGCCCAACACTTCTTCTAACCCTAACCTGCAAACACTCGTACATGTATTCTTCTTAGTCTCCAGTGTTCAGTAACATGAATGGCACCCAATATAGACACATATCACTACCTATTATTACACAAATGCTAATTCCATTACTACTATATGCTTCCATTACCCTATTATTAGCAAGATAGAGCTACACAAAAAAAATCATACAGCATAGAACAATTCACTGCAAACATGGCAAATACATCACATCACTGCCCTGCACTTCATAAACTAAGATGGTTAGAAATCCAGAATACTCTTATATTATTAACAATGTAATTAATAAACTCAGCAAGTGCCCCCTTTAAAAGACTTATCTCAAATGTACAAACAAAAAAAGCTTCTTAACATCTTAAACTAAGTATAATCCAGCAAGTTTTGTGAGAAAAGCCAACATTTGTAACAGAGCTCAATGCTCTGCCAACTATCTATCAACTCAGTAGTCCTAATGAGTCCTGTTATGTCAGTCTAGTGCAGGGGTCAGCAACTTTTTTGGAGCAAAGAGCCATTTTTTCCTAAAATGTTTGGTCCACGATTTACAAAGAGCTGCAATGAGTACAGAAGGCGGTTTGAGATCCAATTTTTTTTATTGCAGTATGGATACATATGTATTTAACACATTGTCATACCTGATTTGCAAGAGGCTATGGATGAGGTTACACAGTTTGGTGTAGGAGTTGACACAGAGGTGAAAAGGGACTGTGGCTAAGACATGTGAGTTGGAAGTATGGGACTAGAAAAGGACAGAAATTGAGTAGAAGTTCAAGATAAATTGTTTGCACAGTAACAGAAAGGGAAAGGTAAGTGTAGTGGTACAGATTAGGACTGGTGGTAATCATAGAACTAAGGTGGTTAACATCAATTCTCCAATCAGTTCTGTACCCTGACCCCCTTCACAGGTCAGCTGGCCTTGACTGAATCAGTATGGGAACAGTAACCAACACGGAGGTAGTTAACGCTGTGATAATTTTGGAAGGATTTCTTTCTGCTGCTGGAATAAATTTGAATGAGATCTCAGTCATCTAAATGAAGTCTCCATCACGTAACTTCTCTGTGAAGAGGAAGACTGTGAGGAAATAAGGGTTGGGGGAGAGTGGGACCTGGGGGAGAGCTTCCTGTCCAGCATTCTGCTTGGAGAAACAATTTTGGGGACTATCAGACATTGACACCAACACAATGGATACATCAGTATAGCATAGACAGCAATCCCTTTTTTCTTTCCTAAATTTTTAAGAGGATCAAAACCAGTATCAATAGAAAAACTCTCTTATGATCTGTGGCTCTTAAAGGGAGTAGGAACAGGCATTGAACTATATGAATCCTGTTTATATTTGTCAACCCTGTCCTTGTTCTTCTGTGTTTGGAACTCTGGCTTAGAACATTCTGCTTACCGTCCCTTCTCCAGGCAAGAGACCTTTTATTAACAGCTTATCACATCTATCCTTAAAAGTTAATTTGTTGAAGGATTTATCCTCTCAGAAAGTATAGGTTAGTGCTCCACACCAAGCACTCCATACAGTGTACATACCATTCTACAGGGAGAATTTTATGGCCACAAAACTCGCACTTCTTAAAAAAATCTGAGTAACCGTTAATCATAAAATTTGAAAACAGAAGCCTGAATACAAACAATAAAGCATAAAACAAAAAAGCAACCTGATGAAAAACACTCACTTTATTTAACAAAATAAAGCTTCTGGGAATAACCCTTCTTCAGTATTTTAAAACGTACTTAAAACACCTTCCTTTTATACATAATAACAAAAACCACACATGACACAGCCATCCAACAGAATTGAATAAACAATCAAATAATTAATTCATTTTATTTATAAAAAAATATATTATGTTCTCATCGTTTTCACATACATAAGAACCATATTAAAAAGGCATAAGGCCAGAATAATGCCCTAAATATAGGCAACCTTGTTAAAATATCAAGTCTAAAGTGAGCAATGTTCTAACTATTACTTATATTGTCTTTGCTTCGCCACTAACACTGGCTTAATGGTTACCATGTTATTGAGGACAAGCAGTTTATCTGCCTCTAGCCTAATGATCCATCTGTACTCTGCCAAATCCATCTTATTATTGATATCTCCTTCTCTTAAACTCTTATATATCACCTCCAAAACTTTACATTTAAAGCTGTGTGATGGACCATATTCTATCATATGTTTGGCTAGGGCATTGGCCTCTCTCCTCACCTCCAATTTATGCTTTGTTATGCAGTCCCTGAGCTGCCTTGAGCACTTAGCAACATAAAACCCTGTACATGCCATACAGGTTGCTAAATACACTATAGCAACTGTATTACATGTAGCCTGATATCTAATCTCATACATAATATTAGTTGCTGGATGTTGAAAGGACAATTTACTGAAAATATTTACACAGCAGTTGCAATTACAACAGGGGATCGTACCAGGTTTATGTGTTACTGGGATCAATAAATTAACATCAAAGTCCTTGTAGCATAATTGTCTTTTGAGACTGTTGCTATTTCTATAGGCAAATTTTGGTGTAGTACCCAATAAAGCTACTAATTCAGGCAAAAACGTAAGTATTTGCCAGTTCTTTTGGATTATTGCTTCTACTTGTCTCGTCATAACATGACCAATGAGGAAGTAGGTAATAATACAGCTAAGGAGATGATTGGCCAGGAAGCCGATAATAGTTTGGAAGATAGAAGGCAAGTTTCCTTTAGTACCATGAGTGCATCAACTGGTAATACGTCGACGGAATCTGCTTCCACTTTGTTGGTGAACAAGAATGGAGAGGTTTTTTTTTTAAAGTATCCAAGCCATTTGCTAGAAAAGTTCAGATTTTAGGAGGAACACACCACAAATATGAGGCAAAAATCCTGGACATTCTGCGAAAATTTGTATAGTTGAGAGGTATGTAAATATACATATATACACACACACACACACACACACACATACGTAGAGAGAGAGACAGATGTGGTTATATGTATTTTTTAATCAAAAAAATCAAAAACAATAGCTCACTTAATCTTATAGCACCTTTTTTGTATACTTCTAGTTAACATCAATAGCTCCTTATGACATCCTGACCTTTCTTGGGTCTGACTTTTTAACTAAGTAACTTAGCAGCTTATAACAGGCAGAAATAGAAAGGGCAAGGATTTATTACAAATTACACTATGATTTGTTAATTTAGGATGTCCAGCAGTACAAAAGCCTTGATTACATTATGCTTTTTAAGTTGTTTTTTTCAGAAAATGCTCTGGAATGCAAGAGTGTGTGCAGGCTGCAAGAGGTGAAACATTCCACAGCACACAGGTGTTAATGAGATAATTAACTAACAAAGCTACAGAGAAGGTGACTAATGGCAAAAACCCAAGGGGCAAGAATGGCACTATTAACAGGCAGTGTACAAGAACAAATGGAGGAGAAATATCATACCTGGCATGGGTAAAATTAGTGTAACTTGCTTAACCAGACATAAAATGGAAAGTGCTATCTTTAATAATAAATGAGTATCATATATTTACCAAATATTCTTCAAGGAAGTTGAAAATGCTTGGAATAATTGCTGCCAAAAGGCAAATAGCGAGATTATAGAAATGTAGATCTAGCAGAAAGTGACACAGCAACAGAAATCTGAGCTTGAGTGGAGCCACAGAGCATGACAGGCTAGTGGAAGATGTCGGAGGTCAAGGGAAATTCTTGTCATCAAACTGACTTGAGCCTCTGGCTTAAGTTCTGCAGCTGAAGAACATGGACAAAGATTACTACAGATGTGTAGTTCTAAGTTTATGTATCTATTCCATATATTCTTCTGAAAATCTACAACTCTGTAATTAACATGGATTTTGGATTCAAATGCTTACATAAAGTCTGTATAATTTCAATGAGTATTTAGATGGTTTAATTCATGCTACAAATTATGCAACTGTCGAGATTCTGGCACCCACTTCATGTAGTAACAGTCATTTTGTTTGCTCTCTAGAAGATTACATGCTAAACAACACAGTTCCACTCTCGCAGTATAAGCTGTCCTACCCTCCTTAACTAACACTAAAAGCATTTATACAACCAAAATACACATTTGCCTTAAATACCTGTCCACATTTGGGCTACTTTAGTGTTCATGGCTTCCTACAAGCAAATCAGTATTCAAGAGCTTACTCACATACCTTTTTTGAAATATTTGTAGTTTTCCACCAGCAACACAAGCACTTAATTCTATTGTTCTGAAACATTTATTGCCTTTTTCTGGTTAATCAACACACACTTTCACATACTCTGTATCTACTTAATATGTAAAAAAAAAAAAAAAAAAACTCTCAGCATGCTTTTTTACAACTATCACCACAGTTTTATTTCAAAACCATAATTGCTGTTGTTAACATTGAAGCTAGCTATAATTCACTTGAAATTCATTAGCAGAAATATCTATTCACTCAAACACAAAAATTTGATTTGTTTTTCTTTCATACCATTTGCTAGTTTCCCAAAATTCACCATTCACTCATTTGAACAGTTTGTCAACCCTTTTTAATCCAACAGTGTATGTTATGATTTATTTATTTAATTTACTTGCAGTGCTATGACAATCACTTAATGCCATTTCTGTTTCACACTTACCACATGCAAATTCACAGCATCATCTATCACAGCAGCAGATTATTTATGCCACTTTTTATTGCATTCCCACAGTTACTGCTTTGTAAAATTCAGATACACAGCTAGATAACATTCTATAGTAGGAGCGTTAAACCCACGTGCCTGTTCCCCAGAATCACACTGCTGGAGATGCTTCATAATCGGTTTCCCAGTGTATTTCTTTATTGTGCACAATCCTTTTTAGTCTCCGTTTATTAGTACCTTGTAACACCATGTTTTCCTCCTTTGCCTGCTGCCTCATAATGACCTCTTCCATCTTTTTTTTCTGCTCCTTCACTAGTGTAGATATATCTTGCACACACAATCTGTCCTTACTGTCATTTGTGGTATATTTGCTCTAATGTTCACTTCATAGCAAACATAAATAAATACACAGATAGAATAAAATTTACGCAGAATGAAAACTGAGCTATCTGTACTCCACTGGCAGCCTAATACAGACATATTAATCTGTATATGTTATACAAAAAATATATTACAGTTCTTCATATTCATCAGCTACATTCATGGCCACCCTCTGTACTACTTTAGGAAACGGATCCAATATGAGGCAACGTATTCCTTGACAAATCTGAAAAATCACTAGTCAAAATGGCATGTGAATTTGACTCAATGAACACAACCGCAACTTCACAAAACTCCACAGGCTGTGTAAAAATAAGAGTTTCTACTGTAATTCTGAGGGATTTTTAGGAGTTTTATTGTAGTACTTTGATTATTCCATTTACTCTCATGTAAAGTAACTCTGCAGGTAGAATATAATGTCAGAAGGGTGTGGGAGAGCAGACTCCTGCCTTGTACTGGAAGGTGCATCAGGCCTTATCCCCCAGTTTATTTTTCACAATCATAGGACTCAAACTATCAAGTCTCACAACTGAAAGGAAGTGAAAACAAAAAAACACCTTTCTTTAATCGGGTTTACCTGAGAATATCAAAACCCGATATGACTGAAGACCACATCATCAAGGTGAAATAAATGAAAACCCAGCTCAATGACAGACCGGATTAACAAAGATCTTCCAAGGGTAAGTAACCTGTTGGCCATGAAGGTGGATGTTGTCCTTTCTCCAGCTGTAGTGCGATTTTGGAGTTGGTATATTTAATTAGGGGGTTGTTGTAGGAGGGTTTATAATGATGCAGTTTAGGTTTTGCGTGTTGTTGACTGAGTGATTACCTACACTGGGATGATCATTGATGATCCAGTCTGTAGATGAAATGGGTTTTTGTTTATTTCATCTCGATGATGTGGTCTTTAATAATCTTAGGTTTCGACATTCTGAAGTAGATCCCTTTAATCATGTTAATTACAAACAACTGGGAATATTTATACTGCTGTTGATAGGAGATTAATTTAGGACCCACACTAATAAAAAAGATTAAAGAAAAGCAACAAGAAAAATATCCCTTCCAGGTGAGCTTTGAAGCATAACATGGAAAGTGAAGCCTACAGAGACGTTTTTGAACCACCTGCTCTCAAAATAAACATTACTTACATACTATAGACAGCAATCAGCGTGTTAGCCTAGGTTTGCTCATTTTGTTCCAAGTTGAAGCTAAACCAGTGCATTTATTATGATGAATAAACAGTCCGACTTTCTCCTGGTGAGTACTGAATGCCATTTCCTTGACTGAAAATAAGTAAAATGGCATTCAGTGAAAGGTGATTCTAACTTTTCTCTCGAGGCATGGTAAATCTTCTTCTTCTTCTTTCGACTTTTCTCGGTTAGGGGTCACCACAGCGGAACACCTGTCCACTCATGATTGGCAGTGGAGTTTTATGGTGTCAAGTTGCAAGCCCGGCGCCCAACCTTCCACAAAAGGCACACACATGCACACACTCTCACCTAGGGCCCATTTGGAGTGTCCAATCCATCTACAGCATGTCTTTGGGATGTGGGAGGAAACTGGAGCACCCAGAGGAAACCCACGCGACCACAGGGAGGACATGCAGACTCTGCACAGAAGGCACCCCAGCCGAGGATCGAACCGGAGAACCTCTTCCTGTGAGGCGGCAACGCTAACCGCTGCACCACCGTGGCCACCCCTAACACTGATTATAATTAGGTGGTGGCACAGAGGCTTTCTCTGCATTAAAGTTACCTAGGGTACTGCCCACCATATAAACTATTTTTGTTTACAGTTATGTTTTTCCGAATACCTGCCATTTCATCTTATGTTGTTTGAGGGAAAGGCACTGAGCAAACTACTTACTAGAAGCATGTGCAATATCCCTAGAATGGCTCAGGTAGTTTCCTCCATTCTGTATGCACTTCTCACACTGTCTAATGTACTACATATTAGCAAATGGTATTGTATACTGCTCATTTTAATGATTAATTGTACTGTAGTCACGACCCACTGAAATCACAGTGCGTTAATGTGTGCTGTAGTCAACTTACATTCTGTCAATTACAACACCCTATTGGAGAATTACCCTTGGATAGGGTTGTGTAACCATAGAGTTAACATATATAAGGAAGGGTGTGTGTGTGGGGGTGTGAAGCCCCAACAATGAGGGAGTATGGTAGGTGGATTACCAAGTAAATATTACATTGTGTGTGTTGTTGCACCTAAGACTACTCACCTGTCAATTTCTGCAAAGGAATCATAGCATGCTTATCTATACAATATTACTGTTAGTATTTTAATTTTAATTTTAGCAAATGTATTTGACATTTTGCAGATCACTGCAGAGACGGTAGTTGTACAGGACTGCGCATGTACACAAGATAGTTCATGGTGTGCATGAATGCTGCTGTGATGGATGCAGGTTTGTTTTATAATGTGCTTTTGCAATGAAGATGTATGTAACCATCATGCATACACACATTAGAGCTGTGTTGTCTTCAAGATTCTAACAATGTGGTCATTACCTTCCAAGTAACACTATTCTAAATGCAAGTGATGAGGGGTGTTTTTTTTCTGAGTTTCTTACTCTACTTTTTGCTTTGTAGTCTTTTTCTCCAATGCTGTGGAGCAGTGATCCTTCCTTCCTGGGTCACAACTCAGCTACAGCAGACAAACAATCATACAAAACGAGTAAAACGTATGACTGTGTGCCTGTTGCTACTATCTTGTCCTCTACAGACTGCAGTGACATACCTGAAATAATTTTAACATCAAAGAAGAGAGAATTGATTTATAAGCGCTTGTACTATTTCATAAGGGGTTTTGCATTAAGAAGAATAAGGAAAATGTGTTATTTCTAGCATTTATACAGTCTATGCACCAGTTGGACAACCCATTCCACAAAGCCAATATTTTGAAATTTCTTTTCCTTTTGTTATTTTTATTTATGTACGTTTTATGATCTGATGTGCCTTCTCCATAATGTAAATATATACTTCCTCTTGTGCAGCACAGACTGGTTTCCTACTTGGCTGAAACTCAGTAAGCCAATTTTACCTCAAAGTAGCACCTTCTGTGTTCATTTTTTTCCCTTCAATATTTCAATGAAATGTATGATGAGGCATAGGAATATGTCCCTGCCTAGATCTCTAACAAAAGCCCCTGGGAGGGTATCCTCCTGAGTTCCTAAGCACCTTATAGCTTGCTATAACCTTCTATAGCTAATTCCCATACGATCTCTCACACTCTGTAAATATTGTAAATAGCTTTTGACTAACTGTGCAAATTTATTAAAATGTATCTGCACGATATTTTTCCACTATGGGCAATATTGCTCATGCTTTGTATTATTTGATATGTATTTGTACTTGTACTTTTATTTTTACTGGACTGCTATCTTTACTGTAATCTGTTTCATGGAGCTTTTCTCCCTGGGTCTCCACTGAAAACGGGCTCTTTGGGCCCAGTAGACCTCCATGGTAATCTAAGTCGAAATAAAATAAATAACATTTTCATACATTCATACAAAGTACAAATAAAACTAACTAATAACTGTGTGCTTCTGTTAGTCAACAACCTCAAGGAAGGAAAAACAAGCAAAAGAATGAAACACAAAACATCTAACAAAAGCTACTACGCTAAACTTCTAAACAAGTTAAAATATCCCAATACCAATTTACATGAGCATCCGTCTTTTATTTTGGCTCCCCACTGAAATGTCAAGGCTTGCCATACAGAGCTCCAAAACAAAGTCCAAATGCTGAGCAGCAAATGGCAAACATTAATTTTCTTCTTTAAAGTTTTTTTCTTGTAGAGGGACAAGCATCCCTACATGGGTCTATATCATAATCTCGAAGTATTACAAGTTCGAATCACTAAAGATCGAACTTGAAAGATCGAACTGCAATACTTTGAAAGTAAAAAAAAAACTTGTGAAGAGTAAGTTAAAAAAAAATGTTCTACGCAGTGGAGCAAGCCCCCCTGAACCCCCCACACCAACTGCTACTTGAATATACCACTTCCGAGATCGCACTTCAGTGCAATACAGTGCGGAAATGGAAGATTTCCATTTCCTACACTGTAGCATGATCTCGAAGTTGGTACATTTAAGTAGCAGGGGGGTGTGGTGGGTGCAAGGGGGCTTGCTCCCCTGCTTACACCCTTTATGTTGTTTTCCCCATTGAAAATGCCATTTACATCATTTCGAACTTTTGATAGTTTGATCACTTGACTTCGATGTTAAGTGATTCGAACTATTGAAAGTTCGATGATGTGATATAGACCCTTCCTACACCACTTGACTTGGGGGTAAACCTTCCTCCACACCTCCCTAAACATATATCAACACTGAGATTGCCACACTTCAGAGATAAAGAAATATTTCTAGGAATGTCAGTCTTAGACATAGCATATGTAAGTCCACATTTTAAGTCATTCACTCTCACCATTCTGTGACTTACACGGAGTCTTAGAATTTTAAAAAGTTACCATTTATTTTACTTGAATCATTTGCAATAGAGGCCAAAATTTATAATTCACTGCATCTCACCTTTAGATCTTTTCTATTTCTTTATTGCAAACTGCAAAAGCAAGGAAAGAAGTAATTGGAGAGGCAGAGTCTTTCAATCTCTGTTTTGTGTAACAGCTGGTAAGATTATAAAGGAGGAATCTTACCCAAGGGCACGCATGAAGGAATTACACCATATGCTTGGTTAATATTAAATTATCACCCCATAATGATTATCCAGCAAAGTGATAATCTTTGATGAAATTATTTTTATCAATGGAAAAGAAAACAGAAGCATTTTCTAGGCAATTGATCTAAACTGAAAATGTACTGTCCCAATTCCATAAACCTATTAATAACAATTGAGTTTTAATCCATGGTTTAGGCACCAATCATTTGCTTGCATTAGGCCTTCCCCTAGGATGTTAATGCCTTGAAGGGATTCTATGTTTGTTCCTTGTTTGCAATGATCTTGCAAATTTGGTAAGCCAGAGGCTCTTGACATTGGCCCTCACTTCCAAGAAGTAGATGCCAAAAAGGAGTAGGCCAGCATAGAGCCATGATGGATTCCATTAGTGATTGGCCTCTTTGTGGAGGTGGTCTCCCTATCCTAACTTCTTGGATCTTATCTGAGAGCCAACTGGCCATCAAGCATGTAACACAGGGGTTTATGCCTATATCCTTGCATTTGTTTACAACGTTTGAGTGGGCCATTGTATCAAATACTTTAACCAGATTAAGGTAGGAAGTACACACCATTTTGCCTTCATCCATTGCCTTAGTGACTTTCTCAAAGATGGCCATCAGGTTGAGTTGGCATGATCTGCCCTTAATAAAAGCAAGCTGCATAGGATCCAGTGTTTGAAGGTTTTCTATGTCCTTATTGATCATTTCAATGACAATTCTTTCCATGGCTTTCAATATAAGGCTAGTCAGACTTACGGGTATGTAGTTTCTGGGGTCCACTGATGGCCCATCCTTGTGCAGAGGGATGACTGTTGCAGTTCTCCACTCATGTGGCATAAAGCCTGTCTTGAGGTTATGTTAAACAAAGACTCCAGTGGTCCTGATGGGTCATATTTTAGGCTATTTAGGAGGTATCCTGGAATATTATTGGGGTCCATAGATGCAGTGTTTTTAGCCTTAGAGAACATATCTAGGACCATTGGGAAGTGTTTGTTCTATGGTATTTCCAGGGGGTGGCCAGGAGAGAGAGGGAGTAAAAAGGAGCTAAATTTGTCTATAGATTTGTTACATCTTCCAGCTCCATGTAGGTGTCTCCATTTACAATCAGTTCTTCACACTGGTGTGTGCTACCTTTGAGGTATCAGACATAGCTAAAGAAAGTCTTGTGGTTGCCCTTTACCTGGGAGGCTATCTTTACCTCAAATTTGGCTTTAGTAGATTCCATTTGCCCTCTTAGTTGTTTTGTTTAAATTGATGACAGTGTATTTATCACAATGGGCGTAGCACTTCTTAATCCTGTTTATGACTATTTTCTTTTGCTGTACAACCTGTTTATGTTTGGCTTCCACAACGGCATTTGTTTTTGAGGTAGTTTTTTTGTTTTTTAGTAGAAAAACTTGTGTTAGATTCCTCCAGTCCCTTTACTAAACTTTACTCCTGCTAGAACAGACCAGCATATGCTATGATCAGATGGGATTCATTATAAAATAGACAAGTTTAATATAGCATTATCTTTATACATAATTATCACTTTTTATAATGAATCCCATTTGAGCACAACATATTCTGGCCTATTCTAGTAGGAATCTTCTTCTTCCGGCTTTTCCCAGTTAGGGGATGCCACAGTGGATCACCTGTCCGCTCATGATAGGCAGTGGAGTTTTAAGGTGTCGCATTGCCAGCCCAGTGCCCAACCTTCCACGGAAGGGACACACTCATGCCTAGGGCCAATTTAGAGAATCCAATCCACCTACAGCATGTCTTTGGGATGTGGGAGGAAACCGGAGCACCTGGAGGAAACCCACGCGACCGCAGGGAGGACATGCAGACTCCACACAGAAGGCATCCCAGCTGAGGATCGAACCAGAGAACCTCTTGCTGTGAGGCAGCAATGCTAACCGCTGCACCACCACTGCCGCCCTGCCTATTCTAGCAGGAATAATGTTTAGTAAAGATACTGGTCTGTCTGAAGTATAATTAGTTGGATTTTATCTTGCATTAATAATGGCATAATTAATGTATACTTTCAGGAAGGGGAAATAAGCCAGTTTTATTTTGTACATTGTGAAATACATTACATAAAGTAGTACTTCATGTAAAATCCAATCTGTACCTGCAGCCTTATCATTTAGTTCATTAATGTTTTCGATGATTTCATATTATCTACCATTAATTCACTGCTTCCTACAAGAGTATACATGTCAGTAAAGCAGAGTTCCTATGCGTCCTGTAACATATGCTAGTCTTTACTATTCCTGAAACACTCATCAGTGTTTTCAAAGTCTAATTTCTGAAGTCTTGACTAAGATGCATACATACAACTAAGAACATAAGGTGTCGTCTACAAGCTGACACGATCTACTAAGCAAGCATAGTGAAATGGCCAGCATAGGATGTACAGAACAGGAGTTATTAATGAGTATCTGCAAAAAGTTTTAAACAATGTGAGAATTTTTTTCCATATTTACATTAATAATTCAAAAATAGTGTGTGATGCTGTCATATTACTGATGGAGTATTAAAGCAATAGGTGCAAGTAAAAAAAAAAGCAAATACAACAGGTTATTTGAAGACATTCCAAGATATTAATGCTTTTTTGTTAAAGCATTACTTTTATAAAAGATGTTTGACCTACAGGTGAACAAACAGTGTCATCTTATACAAAACATTAAAGCTCACAATGTTGACACCATAACTTGCTATATGACACACAAACGTTTGTAGACTAATATTGTTTTTTAATATCGTGATGCTATTATGTGCATAATTTGTGTATATTTGGCAATCTCACAAAATCGCTGTATGCTACGCACCATCTTCATTACAAAGCCCTCGAACAGGTGAACACCTCTCTGACAGTTTCATTCAGAACATCAAGTCAACAGAAAGTTGAACCTCATATGTCGAGACCATATGATCGACTTTTATGAAATGTCGAAGTTTTTGAATAGAGGTTGCAGTACAGTGGGGATCAGGGAATATACTCTTTTCCCCACTGTTGTGCGATCTCAGAATTGTTATATATAATAGACAGGTTTGGGGGATGCAGGGGGGGGTTGCTCTCCTGCAAACATAGAGGTTTGTTGTTTTCTGCCATTAAAAATTTCGGTAAGTCGATCATATAAATGAGACCATATTAAGTTCGACTTTTTGTTGAGTCGATCTTTTGAATGTGATCCCTCCTGACGGTTTGGGTCTATCTTGCATACTTGGAGACATAATTATATGTTTGAAAATAACACTCAATTTTTTGGCATATAAAACATGTTTTTCTTTCTTATATCTGCAATATAAAATCAACATAGGCGTATAAACCTTTGGTTCTAACACCAGTGTATAGCCCACTGTCTACCAAAGACGTTTCATATTTTAAGTTTTTTCCAACTCATACCTTTTATCAGATAATGTAAATCTAATGAAGTATTTTCAGTACAGGATTTTGGAGAAAAACTCATAGGAAGAAGTGGGTTCTGGCTTAGAAGAACTCAGGAAGCAAGTGTGTTATTAGCCTCAAGCTGTTCATAACCGAATGAGTTAATCATTGAGAGGCATATTAATATGTACTTATATTTATTTATGTTTGATGGGGTAGGAACTAAACACAAAATGCCACTTTCAGGCCCAGTTTGGGTTGTACGGAGGCAACAGATCAAGTTACTAAGACAAAAGATACATGATGTGCATAACAGGTTGTTCTTGGTAGCAGCATATTTACATGAAGATTATAAGCAAACATGCAATACTTATGGACAAGGTGATAACACAGACTATAGAAGTAAGCATGCAAGAAATACTTAAAAGGTGACAGTTAAAATATTAAAATGTTTGAAAATAAAGAAACAAGATAGGAAAATTTAAGTAGAGTATGTACACATATACACTGGTGACAGGTTAGAGAAGGGGTGTCAAGTGGAAGGAATAGTTAGAGGAGTTAAGCAAACTGACCACTAACAGGGAATGTGCACACTGGTTCTACTTTGCTAGGTATATATTGGGATGTCAATTTAGTGTATGTCAAGAGATCCTTTAAACTGAATGGGAGCTATTGACAGAGTCTGGGGGCTAAAAAGGAATATGTGGTTGGTGCAATGAATCATTGCTCCAGGCATATATATAGCACTGGTCTTGATTAAAAATGTCTTGTGAGTCTGTAGGTGGGGTGATAGGAATAAGCTTGAAGAGGACGGTGCAAAGATATCCTTATGCAACAGTTCAAAAACAAAGCAACCTAGTAAAAGGTTGGCTCTTTGCTGTAAAGGCAGCCATTTAACTTTTTGTACTGACCTTGGTTAGATGAGTTGCCTGTTAAGGTACAGAATTTAATTACAGTGTTTGGATGGTTAGGAGTTTTTCTTTGATGCTCTGGCTGTTAGTGCATATTCAAGATGGGCACGTACTACACCTTTGCCTATGGGGCTATGGCGGTTCTGTCTGGAGGGGAAAGGAAGTATAAGATCTTATGAGGAACAAACGGCTCAGTGAAAGCTGGAAATACAGGCACCAGAACTGTACTTAAAGGAAAATTCCCTTAAATCCTTTTAAAATCACTGCTTGCAGATTTAAAATCAAATCCCTTTATTTATACAATTTCGCCAATCAACCAATGGAACTTTGTCCCACCCCTGGGGAGGGGCAAGGGGAGAGGACAATATCAGAATCAGAGGGTTTAGAAAATGCTACATTAGAGGCAAAGTACAGTTGTGTACACTTACCATAAATGTAGATGTTCAAGTGTATTCACTGTTGCAGTGATTACATTTGGGTAATCCTGTTGGCAGGTTGCCCTCAATCGGCCTGAATTCCAAAGTCCTGGGTCCTGTGTCGGCTGCTGTCACCCTTTAGTTTTTTTTGCCCCAGATGTCAGGTGCCCCCTAAAAGGGTAGCCAAAATTTACATATATATATATATATATATATATATATATATATATACATATATATATATATATATATATATATGTATAAATACATGCACCAATATAAACTTTATCTTCATCTACCAGCACATACACCACATAGGTTGTATAAATCAGAAAAGGAAAGATAGGTTCCATCAGAAGAAAGGGGGATGGCGGGTGGGTAACCTGGACTGCAACAGTGAATACACTCAAACATCTACATTTATGGTAAGTGTACACAACTGTATTATGTTCTTCGTGTTTCACTGTTGCAGTCATTACATTTGGGTAGAGTCCCAAAACTATGGATGGGAGGCTGGAGTTAAACAGCATTAGGAACGGCTATGAGGCCCTGCAGAACTGCAGTGGCAAAGCCTGCCCTGGATTTAGAGTAGAGTGGCAGATGATAGTGCTTTGTAAAGGTGTGCACTGAACTCCAAGTAGCAGCTTCTAAAATGTCCTTGGTTGGTACTCCCCTGAGAAAGGCTGCTGAAGTGGCTGCAGCTCTGGTTGAATGTGGCCTAATGCCCTTAGGCACTGGCTTGCCATGGTGTAAGTAGCAGAAATGAATGCAGTGGCCTACCCACTTTGAAATAGTCTGCTTTGAGATAGCCTTTCCTTGTGATCCTACAACATATACCACTAGTAATTGCTCTGTCTTTCTGAAAATTTTGGTTCTGTCTAAGTAGAATCTAAGCTGTATGTGTACGTCCAAAGAATGCAGAATTCTCTCCCCCTTGTTCTGTGGATTTGGATAAAAAGTTGGCAGATGAATAGTTTGGTTAAGAGCCACACTGGACACCACCTTAGGCATAAATGTTGGGTTTGTCCTCAGAGAGACCCTGTCTGGATAAAAAATGATAAAAGGTTCCACAGCCATGAGTGCCTGTAGCTCTGAAACTCGTCTTGCAGAAGTTATTGCTAGGAGCAGAGCTGTTTTCCAAGATAAAAACTTTATATCAGCAGTAGCAGCTGGCTCAAAAGGAGGCAGGGTGAGTTTTTCCAAGACATAGTTGAGGTCCCATGCAGGCATTCATGATCTCCTCGAAGGCCTTAAATTTTTGGCTCCTCTGAGGTATTGTTTTAATAAGGGATAAGAAAAGATTGGTGGTTCTGCATTGTAATGAGCCAAAATGGCAGAGGCATGAATTTTAATAGATGAAAAAGATAGGCCTTTGTCCAGCATCTCAGTTAAGTATTGCAAAATCTGAGGAATATTTGGCACAGCTGTATCAGTTCCTTGTGCCTGGTTCCAAGCACAGAATCTCTTCCATTTTCCAGCATAAGATTTTCTAGTACTAGGCCTTCTGGCTTCCAAAATGACATCCATCACAGCTTTACTGAGGGGTGTGTTTTGTATGACTACATCAGGTTTAAAGTCCTGTGTTGGCTGTGCAGGATCTGATTGTTTTGCTAGGACAGTGGATGAGGTATTTGAAGTAAGGTCCATGCTGGGCAATGAGACAAGTTCTTTAGGATTGGAAACCAGTACTGGTGGGACCAGTCTGGGGCAATCAGTATCATTTTTGGCTTCTCCTGTCTGACCTTTAGGAGTACCTTGAGGAGAAGAGGCAGTGGGGGAAAGGCATAAACTGATAGGTTTTTCCAGCTGAAAGATAGGGCGTCCACTTTCCATGCTTGTCTGTGATAAGTCCTTGTGCAGAATCAGTCCTTGTGCAGAATCTTTTTAGTTGGTAGTTGTGAGGGGAGGCAAATAGATCTATGTCCTGGCATCCCCATTTCCTTGTTATCATGCTGAAGAGTTGTGGATCCAGCTGCCACTCGTGAGGATCTATGAGGTTTCTGCTTAGTTTGTCTGCCAGAGTATTTTTCCTTCCTGGCAAGAATTGTGCCTGCAGATGTACTTGTCAAGTTAATGCTGTGTCCCACAAAGTCATGGCTAGTCTGCAAAGGGGGTAAGAATGTGTTTCCCCCTGCTTGTTTATATACCACATGACCATGGTGTTGTCTGTCTTTATCAGTAGTTGTCCCGGATGAAGTAAGTCCTTGAAGGCTGTCAGGGCATTCTGAACAGCTAGCATCTCTTTTTGATTGATATGTAGATGCATTTGGGTTGAGGACCATGTGCCCTGAATGCATCTTCTTGTCATGTGGGCCCCCCAGGCATAATGTGATGCATCCGTTGTTAGTGTTTGCCTGGCTGGAGGTAATGTGAATGGCTGTCCCTTGTTTTGGTGACAAGCCTTTGCCCACCATCGAAACTCCTGTTGTAGGCAGGGAATGAGAGTAACCATTGTTTCCAGGCTGTGGCAATGTTGAGTCCAAACATTTTTTTGGTACCATTGAAGTTTCCTCATTTGCAGTCTTGCATATGGAATTAGTAGGATGCCATGAAGCCCAAAGCCTGCAGAATTTTTCTTGCAGATAACTGGACCCTTGTTACCAACATTTTGAAATAGGTAGTCAGTTGCCTTTGTTTGTCTGGTGTGAGATAAGCCATCTGGGCAGTTGTAATTAAGCTTGCACCCAGGAATATTATCTCTTGAGAGGGTACTAGTTTTGATTTCTTTTTGTTGACTGTGTACCCTAGGCATGTTAGAAGTCTTTTCACAAATGCCAGATGCTGTAGAATGTCCTTGTTCTCTGCTTGAATTAGACAGTCATCCAAGTAAGGATATATTTGTATTCCTCTTTGTCTGCAGAATGCAATTACTGGTGCCAGGCACTTTGTAAAGACCCTGGGGGCAGTAGATAAGCCAAAGGGCAGTGCAGAGAATTGGTAATGCATTGAGCCAGCCTTGAATCTGAGGTATCTTCTGCATGATTGTCTGATTGGGACATGCAGGTATGCCTCTTTTAGGTCTAGAGTCACCAGCCAAGTGTTCTTGCCCAGCATGGGCAGAAGCTGCTGCAAAGTCATCATCTTGAATTTTGGTATATCCAGGAATGTGTTCAGAATAGATAGGTCCAGTATTGGTCTCCAAGTCTTGTCCTCTTATTAGGAGGGGGATGGGAACCCCTGATCAAGGTAATTAAGTCTTCGGCCATTTTGAGCATCTGTTTTTGGGCATAGAGGCCTGTCCACATGCCTCTTGAGTTTGTTTCCTTGCTTTAGAAGGTGCTTTGGTCTTTGCCTTTGAAGCTGAGTTTGGTTTAATGCAAAGATGTTTAGGTCTGAATACACACTCAGAAGCCGGTGCCTGCTCAGCAGTTCAGGACCCATCTGAAGGAATAGTATCCGAGGCTCCAATACCTTGAGTTTCCAGCAGCATGGCCGACTCCACGTGGGATTCGGTAGGGGCCTGCGATTCTAAAGTATTAAACCGGCATCCAAAATAGTTTAAAGCAAAATCATACCGAAGCTTAATAGTGCGTTGGTTAAATCTAGCACAAAACTGACAACCAACAACGTTGTGATCAGGGCCTAGGCAAGGAATACAGTAAGAATGAAAGTCCTTATGAGGTATTTGCTTTCTACAAGAAATACAATTATTAACTTTTTCTGACATCGGTCTGGAGCAAGAAAAAAGTTTCCCCAATGGGGTACTTAGCTTAATTGAAGACTTCAGATCTGAAACTCGAACACGAAATTCTCAGGAGTCGGCCGACCGGTACTTGCAAACTGCTTCTGCTTCGGGCACTGCGCGGCAAGAAAGACTTAAGAAAACAGCGTCATTGCATAATAGCAATAACCCACTTCTGGGTGTGGGTAATGCTGGATTTACCCACGGTTGGCTTTGTTTGGCCACTCAGGCTTGACCAAACCACACCAACCATGGGTAAATCCAGCATTACCCACACACAGGCATGGGTTATTGCTATATTATGCCATACACAGTAGTCCAGCACTGCATTCTAACACAAATTCTGTTACTCTAGCTACTTTCTAAATTTATAACAATATAAATATATTTAAAATCTTTCCCTATTTTTGGGGGCTTTGTCATCCCATTATTTTAGGCTTTGTCCAGATTTCTTGTTAAAAATTTTTGAGGTAAGATCATGGTCCATGCATTATAAAACTGCCATACTTAGCAAGTGATAATGCTGTCCAAGTACAATGTGCTGCAATTTTTAAATACATAATTGTAGTTGTTATGCATTCTTTACTAGCTTAGGTTTAACTTGTTAACAGAGTTAGCGAGGACTAATCTTATTCAAAGAGCTACAATGGCAAGTGTACACAAACTGACAGAAAAGGAACCATGCGTTATAAAACTGCCGTACTTGGACAGCTGCAAGGGGTAATGATGTGTACATGTGATGTGCTGTTTTTACTGAAATAATTGTAACTGAATGAATAATGGCAAACAAATATACGTAATAACACTGTATTACTTGGGTCACGTGCCATACATTGATACCCCATGAATGATGCCACACCCTTGATGCCAGTCAATCAAACTTTGAATGCCTAAACCTGCACAAACTCTGTTTTGAGTATTACACTACACATTTGTACTCAAAGCAGTACCTGCCATAATCACATTATAATGAAAGCAGTACATTTGTAAATTTATTGAAGACATCACTAAAAACAAAATACAAACTTTTCTACTTATAAAAGCAAACTACCCTGAAATGATGACATGGTTTAGCACAATCCCAAATGCACTGTATTAACGTCTGAACATGCATCCACCAGAAAAAAAAAAAGTAAGCATTTTACTTTTTGTAAGAGAAGCTAAAATAAACTACAATGCACAGCACACCCCATGGACCCCTTTTACTTCCAAACATAGCAATTAAGAGAAATAAAAATAAACCTTTAACAGTAATTTACCCAGCACAATGATGCAATAAACAGGCCCAAGTACAAGCAGCATGCCCATATTTACATTATAAGCAAAGTAGGACATTTTAACCTTATTAAAGATGGCATAAAAAAGTAAAATGGACATATTTCCAGCTATAAATGGAAACTATTGTGAAACAGCTACAGCAAGTTGGCAACATGTACCTACTAGAATAATAAATGCACTACATTACCCTATGAACATTCTCCCTCGAAAAATGAAGAGTTATACACATATGCACATTCACTTGCAAGAACGCTAGGGAAAAATTCCAAAACAGTATATCTTAACTTCTTGAAAACAGCACTAAATTGCACACATTTCCAGACGAAAAAGTGCAACCTATCCTCTGACATTTTCTATCTGTAAACGGAAAGTAACCTGAAAAAGTCATGACAATAGAAATATATCTCACTACATTTATCTGTAAAGACTGCCCCCCCACTCGAAATAAACAAAACTTCTATATACACATTTCAGCCTTTAAAAACTAATGCTTCCAATCATATAAAAAAAAAACACAATTATAATCACACACACACTTTTTATACCTTTAGAAACTGCTACTTGGAAATCTCAAAATAACCACTGCATAGACTTAAATACTGTGTAGTGCACCCCATTTACCTCTAAACATTAAAAATGTAAATTTAAATAAAACACAATATTCTCATTTTAAATAACTAGAGCGACAAAATACTATTGACTGTTGTACTTACCACTATCACAGTCTTTGGTAGGCTAGCTGGCTTCCTGCCTGCTAGAATGACTGGCTGGATAACTGCCTCCCCTGCCTGCTGGAATGGCTGGCTAGATGACTGGCTCCCTGCCTGCTGGAGTGGCCGACTGGCTAGCAGGCTCCCTACCTGCTGGAGTGGCTAGCTGGCTGGCTGGCTGGCTAGCTGGCTAGCAGGCTCCCTGCCTGCTTCAGGGCTGGCTGGCTGGGTAGCAGGCACCCTGCTGGTTTCAGTGGCTGGCTGGCTAGTAGGCTCCCTGCTTGCTTCAGTGGCTGGCTGGCTTCCTGGATGGCTGGCTGGCAGGCTTCCTACCTGCTTCAGTGGCTGACTGTCTCTCTAGCTTCCTCGACAGATAGATGGCTGGCAACAAACAGAAACATCTCAGTCCTTCCTTATCAGCAGCTGTAGAAGCGCTAATAAAAACCTGCTCTACAGTTGCGACCTTTGTAGGGCTCTTCCTTGTTGAATCCTCACCCCCTTTCAAGACTTGCAGTCAATTGTTGCACAATTTACACCACCCAGACCTAACAGGGAATACCTCTGCCTACAGGCCTGGGTTGATGACGTAACCGCACTGCCATCATAAAAACGGAAGTATTTTCTGCTTTTCCACAGCAATTCAGCGCAACTCAAAAACAAGACTTTTAAAGTCCCACTGCTTCACAGTGCGGGCAATGGGATGACATAGCTCAACCAGTGAGTGCCCCACTGACAAAAGGATGGGTGGTAACCGTAGTAGAATATTATAAAAGAAAGAGAAGCTATTATGGAAGTCCTGCCATGCACCCTGTGGGACAAGTTGCTGACTTGCATATGAATGCTGCTAGATCCTGGGGGGTCTGAAAGGTCCCCACCCTTCAAGTTTTCTTTTTCTGTGGTGATAGACTACTTTATTCTGGAGACTGCCAACATTTTTTTTAGAGTCTGCCATATTGTTAGGTACTGGGGAAACATGATGCTTGGCATTCTTTTCTCAATTTAGACACCACTCAGCTTCCACAGGGTAGCAGAAGGTAGTTGTATAAGCATCTTTTCAGATCACCAGTAATGCAAGAAATCTACAATTACACCACACACCCCAAGTCTTGAAAGCTCCCCAATACTGGGATAAACATTTTCTTAATCAGTGCTGCATCATAATCTGGTGTAAATCATATGCTACAGTCCTTTAAGCAGCACTTAGGACCTAACTCTCTAGAGGTTTCCAACACCATTTCTCTGTCTCTGTAGTTCAAAAAACAGATCATGAAATGATGAGGCGGGTTTGTTTGCACTCCCATATTCACCTTGTTAGTCCGTTCTTGTGCAACTTGGTTTGTCTCTTTATAGTAATTTTGCCAGATCGCAGCTGATAAAACTAACCAGGTCCTCTCCCCAACTCCTTCAGGTAAACCTAATAAACTGAGATCATTCCATCTACACTTGCTCTCTAGTTAATCATTCTTGAGTTCCAGTCTTTTATTCATAGGGTTCATAGGTTCATAGATAGATACTAGGCTATCGGCCCAAGGGCCTACGTAAGCCTAGCCAACAAGTTTCCCTGGCTTACGCCACCCAAGAAAGTTATTTTCCTGTGCCACTGTCGAGCAGAGACACAGAAGTGACCCCCGGGGTGTATTTCCTATTTGTCAATTCTTCTGCATGGTAGGAGTGAACATTTAGAATGCCCCTATGTTCCATGAGGTCTGGGTATCGAATTTTCATCTTCTGATGGAACAGTGATTTCCATTTTGGTCTCTTCCCCTGTATTTTTAAGCGGTTTTATATTCACAATTAACTTGTGTAAAACTGCCATTTGGGAGGATATGGATGCTTGCAGCTCATACCATGTTATCTTGCTCTCCCTCCTGGGTGTTCGAGATAATTCCTTGCTCTGCATTTGACTGCTTTTTGCATGTGGCCAACAATGCCCATTTCATCAGATAAACATTTACAACACATAAGGACTGACAGGAACCTAAAGTTACTTACAAACTATGTATTTAGATCACCCTGTTGCAGCTTACAAAACTGATTTATATCATTAAATGCCTTTGATTTTCCTAAGGTGAACAAGCCACCATAAGATTTACATCTTCTTAAACACATATTCATGAGTGCGTCCCTGGGAGGAGTCAACACTGCTGTTCGAGAAATTTTGGAGAAAGAATCGCAGCAAGATGAAACCCTAGTTATGGAGTTGGAGAGTGGAAGTTTGGATGCACAGATACTGGAGAAATTAATTAAGGAGGGAAGGCCAAATGAAGACCTGGAGTACTGTGATGGACTGAGTGCTGCAGGAGCAGTCTGATAATCAGATTGATACGGTGGTACAGAAGCAGATTATAGAGGCTGAAAGTACACAGGCATGTTTGGCTGCTGGACTAAAGTGTAAGAATATGCCTTTATAACTGGGTACTGTTGATGGCAGAAATGGAAGAAAAAAAAGCCTCTGCAAGTGCTGTAAGGCAAGATAAAATAAGCAATATACAAAATGACAGAAGGCATTTGTCAGCAGCAAAAGTGCAGCAGCTTCAAAAAAAAAAAATAGAGCAGTGGCAATAGCAAAATTACTTCTACTATTGACAGGTATGAAATTATGGACAATACTATATTGTCAATAGGATTTACTTTAAAAAAAGAGCTATGATACATTTAAGGTCAGAAGATTTTTGTGAAGTAACTTTTCAGACTTTCGTTAGCCTCAATGCCAAACAGTTTTCATAGTAGAAAACTATTTTTCAAGTGTAGAAAAATGTATGTGTGAAAGAGAAAAAAAAAAAAAGAAATAACATATCACCTTGGAAAAACTATTTTTCAGAACTTTGACTTGCAGTTAAACAGAAAACTGACTGTGCAATTCAGAATTTAGACATGGAGGAATTTAAACTTAAAACTTTTTCTCTCACAATATGTGACAAAATGTATGACAGTGAAAATGTATGATAATAAAAATGTATGGATGGGGGGATCATGGCTTACACTAGATATACATGATGGAAAATTATAGCATATTTAAAATGATACAACAGTTAACAGTAAATAGAAAAAGAAAAAATATATATATTCAGTATTGGGGTTAACAGAAGCCTTGTTCTTAATGTGGTGATGAAACACATTGGGTTCAGGAATAAAAAAGATGATGTAAGCAATGTGAGGAGCAAGGCTATATAGTTAGAAAATGTAGACCATTTTAGAAAATATAACGAGTCTGGTCATTTTTGGTTTGAATGTCCAGAGCTGGAAAAAGAACAGGTACACAAGAAAAGATCCTGAAAGTAATGAAAGACAATCAGCCAGATTCAATTAAGACTACACAGTCCATTTATGCACCGCTATGCAAACAAAGTAAACAATGTGGCATGCTAATTACAGCATAAGCGGATGAACTGTATGCTAATCAACCAATCCAAGATGGAGGAGCTATTCAACAAGCTATAAAGCAACCATATAGACTTAGTGCTGGTTTTCTCTGCAAATTCCAACACCTACTGGAATACAGCCACAGAATGTAGTCTACACATAAACAATGTTAGGGGCTGCTGTTGCTATAATTCTTGTGTATGTGCAACAGGCTGAAGGCTATGCTGCTGCTGCTGCTAACAGGCCAAGGCCAGGAAAAAAAGTTTTCAAACCCCATTTAACTTATCATAACCTACATGATGTGGAAATTATAGTGCGCTACAAGGTGGATAGAGACACATTATAGGAACTCTGTAACCTCTGTTTTCCTCAACCTAGGCCCTGGGCAAACCGAGGGGATCCCATCCCAGTGGAGACAAAGGTATGTTTAGCAATTACAATCTTAACTATAGGTACTTTTCAGAGACAAACGGGACATGCTGGGAGTGTCACAGGCATCATCATCCAAGATCCTTCATCAATTCCTGAATACTATACTACAACACGCCAGTGACCACATATATTTCCCATTACTCCTGAGGATAGGGCCAGAAACATGCAGGAGTTCTACCATACAGCACACTACCCTGAAAAACTGGGTGCCATAGATTGCACATATCTAGAAATTAGGGCATCACTCGGGGAACAGGGAAGGCTCTCCATAAATAGAAAGGTCTTTCACTCTATTAACTAACAAGTCATGTGTGGTGCCAAGGGAATCTTGAACATGTGTGCTGGCAACCCTGGCAGTTATCATGGCTCACGTATCTGGCACACCTCCCAATTATATCAGATGTTCACTAGAGGAGGGGTATCTCACAGGGTCATTTACTAGGGGATGCAGGTTATGCACTGGAACTGTGGCTGATGACACCCATCAGAAATGTACACCTACCCACTGAAGAATGTCATAATGAGCCACGTGCTCCAACCACAAATACCATACAGCGTGTGTTTGGGCTGCTGAAGTGTCTGGGTGAGCCCTGCAGTACAATCCATGGACATGTACTGAAATATTTACAGTATGTGTGATACTACACCACATCATCCTGAGAAAACAGCTTCAGCAGGATCAACAAGGGGAAGGAGCACACATCGCACCACCAATGTCAAGGTCACCACAGCCACATGTAGATGAGGAGTCAGAGGGGGAACCAGCAGCTACTGTGGGTGTAGGGAAACATAGGTGTTCTCAATATGCCCTTGTATTGGCTAAGAGACAACACATAGCAACACACTCACCACCAAAGGGCCTAAAACCTTCCTCCTACGCACATACATATACTAACATTGATGCCAGGCAACTCTCATAACCTTTACCTCCCCTTGCATTGACTGTGTATTGCTTGCATCAGACAGAGGCAGCCCTGAACTAAAACTGTTGCAACTGCTGGATTTACAAGGTAAGTACTGAACTTGGAGTGTACTGCATAATAACAGGAATGACTGGCATATCCTTGCATTTCATTACTTGGCAGTGTAAGCAAGAAAATTTTGGGAGATTTGTACAGAAATTACCTTAACATGTGACAGCAAGACTTATTTGGCTTATATGTTTCCATTATGAGCGGACATATGATCTGCTGTGGCGACCCCTAACCGGGAAAAGCCGAAAGAAGAAGAAGAAGATTAAGTAGTAGGCCTCAGGCATCAATGATTTACACAGTCATACCTCTCAAAAGTAGTGATAGTCACTGCATGCCCGCAGTTTAGCACCACACATTTGCACTTGAAAATCATTAAAGAGAGAAGTTACAAAGTAATGATACACATTGCAGTGTCAGACTTCACAACCCTCACAAGATCATTCACAATAAAGTTGGGAAATTTTGATGCTATCAACTGTCTAACCTTCTAAGACCAATATAAGTCATAGACACAATAACCAATTCAACATCACAAATGCAGATATACTAAGCAATAAGCCAGTTAAGCACCCTGAGCATCACACATAAAGCTTGTGCATCCCTGAATCCAAAAGACGCAAAACAGGGAAATGGCAATCTGACAGAAAGCTTTTGTATCCCTGAATCCAAAAGATGCGAAACAGGGAAATAGCACAGTTATCAACACTTGTACAGGGTGTTTTGAGTGTGTGTGTGTGTGTGTGTGTGTGTGTGTGTGTGTGTGTGTGTGTGTGTGTGTGTGTGTGTGTGTGTGTGTGTGTGTGTGTGTGTGTGTGTGTGTGTGTGTGTGTGTGTGTGTGTGTGTGTGTGTGTGTGTGTGTGTGTGTGTGGGGATTCAGGAAACCTAGGCTGACACAAAAGGTTGGTGAGTATGTTTGTGAGTAAGAAGGAGAAGTACAAAGACATCTGGATAAACCAACAAATGTCCAGTGAGACAAAATGAGTTTTAAGCTGCATGGCTGAACCATGTAACTGCTGTGTGTGTGTGTGTGTGTGTGTGTGTGTGTGTGTGTGTGTGTGTGTGTGTGTGTGTGTGTGTGTGTGTGTGTGTCTGTAGGGGTCCTCCCGGTGAAATTAGTGTGTGGGTGTCTGCCTGAACACAGCCAAGCTCTGTGCTAGCCCTATGTCTTGGTATAAAATGAAAGTAATGCCAACAAACAGAAAAAACAAGTTATTTAGCAAGTAGCAGGTGAAGCAGTCAAAGCCAAAAGTAAGGTGCTAGCATTTAATATCCAAACAGTAAATATGTGCTTTCATCCCTTCTCATTCAGAGACTTCATCAGATACATACAAAAGCACAGTACAACAGTTAAAAGCATTTCAAAACCTACAACCCCAGCTTAACTAATCACATACAAGATCAATTATTTAAATAAAATTACTTAAATAAACAGTACGCCATGTTCAAAAACCAACATACATCAATAACAATGAGGGTATGCTGAAATCTATGATTCAAATAACCTAAAACCCATTGAGATACATGTCAAAATAAATCACTGCATTAGTAAATAGAATTAAAACATATCCTGGTTTACCTGTGAGGTGAATGTCAGCATTGGAGATGCCATACTACAAGGTAATAGATGTTTCAATAACACTGACGGAGCAATAAAAGTACCGTCACTATGGGAGTGTGATTAGGCACTGCCACATTGGCTAACATCAAATGATGTGGCCGACCTATGCCTACAAAGATGCCGTTCCCCTCCCAACAGAAGTTCCATCACAGACACTGCTTATTGCATCGCAGACACCCCTCTTTCCAACGTGTTTATTCATCCAATCCATTGAATCGGTAACACTGTGAATATCAGCCTGTGCCACATCTACAACCCTAAGCATTTCTCTGGAGCATCTATGGGAATGTGCATGTGCCTCCATGATGGCCCTAAACATACGCTGAATGGCATGGGAAGAGACACCTGGATCAGGTGGAGGATGGACAGCAGGCCTCCTCCGAGCACCCCTGACAATCCTCCTGTGTGGCACCTTGCCCACACTTTGGCTATGGCCAGAGTCAACAGGCACTGAAGCTGCAGTAACCACACTTCTCTGATCAACTGCCATACCCTCCACCTGTCAAATATCTGAGGACTCACTGGAATGGATAGGCACAGGCCGACTGGCTGTGTCCGATTGAAGTGCAGGGGATGGCTGTACGTCAATCTCATTGTCAGATTCAACCTCTGCACTCCCCGACTGTGCCTCTGTTTGGCCACCATCATCATCAGAATCTGCTGATGCACTGACATCAATTGGTAAAAGTCCCACACTTCCACTGTCAGGCTCACCTATGATAATAAACAACAAACACAGGAACAATTAATACCAAAACTGCTATATTCCAATATATGCTAACAAAACACAACAGTGCTGCCACTATTAGACAGTACAGCAATACATACAACAGTCCTGACATCAACATCGCACACTAAAATATTTCTTTAAATTACTCATCAGTACTGACATAAAGTGTGGCTTACCATCTGCAGATGAGGGTATCCTATGCAAGCCAGATGGTTCTAGAAGAGGTTAAGCAAAAGGTAAGGACAACATCATCACAATTAACAGTAACACAGGGTGTAATACTTTTACCACTTTATATGTCGGTTAACTATACTTTCAACAAGAACTTGGATGACAACTCCAATTTAAGCTAATCAACTAGAATGTGTTGTGAAATGTAGCTATTTTCAACTCTCCCTCCAAAAAATTCTTGTGAAACAGAAGTAACATATTGATTTCAATTGTTTTACAATACAACAGTATTCAACCACTGAGATACCAAAGCCTACCTGGAAGCTCTTCCTGAGACATGCTTGCTGTCCCTGAAACTGTTGCACTGATGTAGAGCACATGCTGTTCTGAACTTTCGAGGGAGCTGTCTGGATCCTTGACAGTGGACAGGAACTCTTAATTTGGTGTTAGTGGTGGCTCTCTATAGCAGCCCCCCTCCGATACTCATTCGATCATGGCCCAATGCAGCTGCTCTCCTCCGTGCAGATGTGACTGTATCAGTGGCCCTATGGCACACCTGCTCAAATGTTCTGCTGTGGCCACCCACAGCATTAACATCGTCAGGAATCTACCACCAAATCTGTATTCTGTGTGACATATCTCCCTGTCCACTTTCAAGCAAGAAGGCACTGTGTTGCCTAAAAAACATCGACGATAACTTGATTTTCAGCATCAGTGAAGGGTGTTCTTTGAGGACTGAGATACCTGGGTGGCATAGTCCTAGATGTCCTAAAAGACAACAAAAGGATACTACACATAAGTATCACATAACTACAAAATAACTGTTCCCAGTAAAAAAACAGAAAAGATAGCATTTTAGTATTACCCACTAGAAAAACATAAAACAGTCTAGAGATTTAAAATACGAACAGGCTGGATGCCAAAAAAGGAGAGTAACAACATCAAAATATTTTTGTTTGTGCCATAAGAGAAATGCAGCTTTGCCCCCCCAAACATATCTCATGTGAACCAACATTTTCTAGTGTGTGTCATAGACTGATTTTCCTCATTTCAACTACCTGTCCCTTTTTTTTTGGGGGGGGGGTGGTGTTTGAGCAATGTGGTGTTTCGTGTAATGACACAATCACAGGAAATGGAGGAAATGAATGTCAAGTTTGGCTGTGCTTATCTCGTTTGTGCGAAGAGCAGCAGTGAGCAAACTGGGCAACTCGCCCACCCAAGAAGCAGAGAGAACACCTGCACACAGGACGCCGACACTCAAAAATAGAAAACAGTTACACTCAATGAATTCTTTTGGGCACCATGCAAACCTGCTAAGCGGCATTACGCAGCAGTAATACAAAGACCTGAAGAATGATTAGTAAATTAGGGAATGTCATGTAACTAGGCCTGTGGCAGCAGGTGTAAGTTTTGGTCTGGAGTACAGATGGTCCTGAGTTCTAGTTTCATACTGTTGTGACAGTGCAGTTTATAGCAATAAACCAAACAAATGACAAGTCTTATTTCAGCATTCTTGTGGCAGCGGGTATAAGTGTAGGACTGCCATACGCATGGTCCTGGGTTTTAAAACAGGATATTCCATAAACTTTTATTGTTGTTCCACTTTCCATTATACTCACTCGCATGTATTCTACTTTAGACACTGGAGTTAATATGAATTATATGTATGAGGGATGAGACACCATTATTGTGTTTTCAGATGTATGACTGAGGGTATACTTTGTACTATATGTCTGCAGGTATAATTCTCCTATCTAGACTTGCATGGGCTTTACATTTGCCTAAGACACATACACAACTGGATCTATATCCAATAACCTTGTCAGGTGATACACATACATGTGTAACAGCTCAAACTGTCACGTGTATTTATGTATGATTCCTGACTATGTCTGAGCAGCAGAGCAGCACTTCTTATGAAGCAAAGATGAAAAATCAATGGTGTGGAAGAAAATGTTTTGTCCTTTGTGACTAGGTTTGAATCCCACAGTGTAAAATCAATTTTCTCAGTGTATAAAGGCAAAAGCAAATGTGTCAGGTCATTACATTCATGCCCCCAGTGCATCTCTGCAAACCTAACTCACCTAACAGTTGTCTTCCAATTTGCAACATATATTCCCATATTACATCAGTAGACACTACTCAAACTAAGGCCTACTGTTAGATTAAACTTCCAATTACAATTATGCAATTCCTCACTGCTCGGCACTGCTGCTCTCTGCTTACCATCGCACAAACAAATTGCTCAGGTTTGTGCACTACCAGTAAATGCAATAACTGGAATTGGCGGGAAAGCATCAGTCCCTATTGCTCTAGTTCTGGTGGTAGATAGACATGGCTGGTGTTAGTGGGGAAGATCTCAGGTTTAGGACACATTAGATGAGGTGTCCGGAGTCCAGGACTCCTGGGAAAGCATCACATCCAAAGGCTTCTGCAGGGGACTATTCTGGCTCCCAGTACAAGTTTGAGACATGGAATGGTTTGGCCCAGGCTGTATCCAGTGCCAGTGATATCCTGCACACTGCAGAGCAATGTAGGCATCATTTTAATGACCTAAAGAGGAGAAAAAGGGTTACTCTCAACCACTGGTTGGAGGAATTTGAGACTGCAGATATCCCACAGCTGTGTTAGTATAAAATAGAGTACTTGTAAGACTTAGATAGCTTAATATAGGCAAGACTGGTATGCATAATGCTCTTCTGTTCTTTTTTTGTTCTTTCGTTAATTGTCAGGGAGCGTGAGTTCAATGTCCATGCCCATGTTGCTCAACTGGAGAGACTGAGGGAAGCAAGTGGTATGTATGCAGCAGAAGTGAAGTGTTATCGTAGAACTAAAAGTTAAAGATAGCTTTTTTGGTATTGAGCATGCATATCCCAACTTTAAAAGCAAGTATGTATGCATTAGTCTGTAGAACAAACCAATTATAAGAGTCCAATACCAGACTGCAGTCAGAGGTTGTGGGTTCAAATACCACAATTCAACTATACAATACTGTTACTTCTGCAATAATATTTACATTAAATTAAAAACTCTGTACCAGTAGCACAAATGCCCTGCTGTAAACTGTAACCTGTTTAACTGGAACATGCATATGTGCAATATATACACATTTCAAGAATTACTTTCAGCAATCTGTAGTATTGTGTGCATCTGTTAGGAGGTATACTTAAAAGTAATACTTAAGATAAAAGAGTTTTATAACTCTATTAATGCATTTTATGTCAGATATGATGGTACTAATTTTATCTTTTTTTCTCCCACCCCAACCCTTCTCTCTCTTTTTTTATTTTCTATTATGTAAAAAACAAAAATAAGGCCTATCTGAATGTGGTAAAACCAAACTAAAAACAAGAAGAAAACACTATGGTGCAGCAAGAACAAGAAGGAATTGGTGTAAAACTCTTTACTAACCACTTTCGTCACAAGACTTCTTCAGAAACATATACCATTAACAAATGTAGACTTAATAGGGTCATAGGTGTTTACTAGGCTAACGATCACAAGAACCTTTTTAAGCCAAGCCTGCATCCCAAATCTCTGACAAGTTCTGATACCCTTGATAAGTGTAATCAAGGCCCTGGGAAATGAACCATTTACAGGTTAACTGTTTCCATTACAGATATAGCTGCCACATTCAAAACAACCAATAAAAAACAAGAATTAATTAAACAATTATACAATTAAACACCTGCAACAAAAGAGACTGAATAAATTGATTAAAACCTTAAAGTGAACATATGAGTTATAATAGATATACAGGAATAGCATCACTTTTTTTTATCTTTAATCTTCTAGCTTTCAAAAAAGTATTTTATATTGACCATGTCATTCAAACCGGGGTATCTGTCTGCCTGAAGTTTAATCTGCCATTCAGCTTCTCTCATCTTTACCCTGCTTTTGTAGTTGCCTCCCTTTAAGTACAGTGGGACTTGTTCCAATACAGAAAACAAAAACTTTTTTTATTTATTACACGTTTTTGAATGTTTAAACAAGGCATTCTTTTCATCCTTCACTTTAATAGCATATAAATCCTTTTATTCTTTTCTCTAGACTTCTAGTAGTCATCCCCACATAAGTGTTGCACACTGAACATAGGCTAATATAGACTAAACCCTTAGATTTGCAGGTAAATCTTCCAGAATTGCAATGGTGTGTTGAATATGATCCAAATAAATGTAATGTCCTTCAAAAATAAACTTAACAAACAGAACAAAAACACACTTATACACTCCTTTATTTTTATCTGCTGGTGGTGGACAAATCTTATTTCTATTCTTCTGCAACACTTATTATTTTATTTTACATTTGGTTACGGGGAAAGTCCAGCTGGACACAAGTCCTTTTTCAGCGGAGGCCCAGGGAGAAAAGCTCCACGTATAACATAACGTACAATTTTACAGGTACAGAAGAATAACGCTATACATTTTACATCAAATAAAAATGGGATAATAACACTTTAAAATGTACATCAACTAAAAGTAGGGTGAAAAATGGTAAACTATACAGGTACCGCGCTGAAACATCTTAAACTGTGCAATCAAAATACATTGAGTATGATATAGTATTATAATAACAAAGTATACACCAAGCGTTTCTACTTAGAAGAAGTAATAAACTGTTGAGAGGAACAGAGAGGTATGAGGTATGATACTTGCAAGATAAAGAGAAGTCTAATGCCTGAAAATATGGGAGTAGTATTTACCCAGGGTGAGCAAGAAGGATATGGAGTTATGCTAGCCTGGGGAGTCACGGTTACAAATCCAATTAGACTGTAGGTGTGTTTTTAGAGATTTCTTAAAGTGAACTAAAGACGTTGTGGCTGATATATTAGTCGGCAAAGCGTTCCATTTTTTTAACTATAAAATTTGAATCCGGGGAGGTTCCTGCAGAGTTGTTGGCTTTAGTAACTTGAAGGAGAGGTTTACTGTTGGAGCGCAGAACCCTAGTACTGGATTAAGACTGTATTCGGTTTTGTAATGCAGGGCTTTTATCAGGGTAGTAAAGAATATTATGGGTTAGTATAAGCTGGTTGTAAATGAGAAGATGGGAAAGTGCAAGCCAGTTGAGTTGTGCAGTGATGTGTCCAGTGTGGGCTAAGTTAAAGCTGTTAGTTTTTCTATATATAAATCTAGGGGACATGCCAATAACCTTGAATAGCTCACTATTACCTTTTAATATCTTCCAATTAATGTTAATAACTTCACAAATTACCTGATTATCAACAGACATATCTAAAAAAATAAGCAACTGTCTAATCTTCAGTAGATGCCCTTTCAATATCAATCTCTTTGACATTAATACAAGGTTTAACAAGAATAGGCTCAAATACTGTCTCTTAAAAAAAAGTATTATAAACAGGTCAAGTGGGTAGCAATGGGGTCTGCTGTGGCCCTTGCTTTTGCCAGTTTAGTTTTAGGGTGGTTGGAAGCTCACATTCTAACTTCTGTTATTGCAAGAAACAAGGTAAATCATAATAGTTTGTTAAGGTCTATATTAGAACACTGAACTTTCATAATTTCGAGTGTTCTAATATCGACCCATTTTCATATCGAAGAAACAGAAAACCAATTTTTTTCCTAGGGAAATAATTCAGTTGTCCATTTCTGTTGCTTTGGTATTTTCAGCGCTGTGGTGAAAAGTTACGGGTCGGGTTCAGGTAAGTGTGCGATTGTGTGAACGTGAGGGTTAGGGTGGGGTAGGTGAGTTAGGGTTAGAGTGCGGGTGAGGTGACTGGGCAATAGTGACGGACCTTAGTGTTAGGGTTTGGGTTAAGGTAAGTGGATAGTTAGTGGTGTATGTATAGTTTAGTGTATGGTTAGGTGTAAGAGTTTAGGTGTATGTGTGTGGATTGCTGTTTGTTTGGTGTGCTTGCGTTGTGTGTATGTGTTTTGGAACAGCAAATTCTTTTCCCTAGGAAAAAATTCACTGTTCTGTATGTTCAATGTTTTAAATTTTTGATTAATAGGGTTCGATATTAGAACACTCGAAATTTTGAAAGTTCGGTGTTCTAATATAGACCCGTTTGTTAGATGACTTGTTTTTTAATTATTAACAGAACATATAATGAATGTTTATTTTTTGCTGAACAACTTAACATGCAGTATGAAGTTTACTTTAGGGGAGATAGGTTCAAAAGTACATTTCTTAGATGTTACTATTACCTGGAGCCAGCATGACAATAACTTTGATAGCCATATTTATAGAAAAAAATACCTTCTCTAATGGGTACCTGCATTACAAAGGCAACCTCCCATATTTTATTAAAAAGAACATTCCTACGGGACAGTTTATTAGAGCTTCTAGAATATCTACTAATGATATCAAGTTTATTGGACAAGTAAATTTTATTGCCTCCTTATTTTTGCAGACAGCCTATAAGAGGGAATTTTTGTTAAAAATGGCAGAGGAAGTTATTTCATGTGTAAACACTTTGCCAACCGTTGCTCAAACCTGGTGCTCGCTGTGGTATGGAAAAGTAAATATTATGTATTACTGCTATTTACTGTCCATTTCCTGTCTAGGACATGAAATTACATGTGGAAGCATAAACTGAAGGCCTTATCTTATCTTACAATATGTTACATATTTACAATATACCAATGTGTTGCCTCCCCCCAAGCAGTGCAACCCAGGTGTCTCAAAACTTTTCCCAGACATATATCACCAACACTACAGAAATTAATATCAAATTTTGTATGATATGTAATGCACATCAACTGATACAGAACTAGAACTACTGACACATAAGCCTAAAAAGCTTTATCTGCAAGGCTAGGGAAGGAATTAGCATGGATCTTATCCACAGGGACATAGGTGACCTTCAACACACTTGACCCGACCCATTTTGGTTTTGTCAAGGGTAGATCTTGTTTATTAAACCTAGTGGACTTCTTTTGTACTGACCCCAAAGACCTGGATAAGGGATAACAGGACATACTGCCTATGATGAGTTATCCAAGGCCTTTGACACTATCCCCCATTCATGTATCATAGAGAATATCTCCCATATGAGAATTAACGCATACATTACTAGATGGATAGCCAACTGCTTCACCGACAGAACACACTGTCGATGTTGGGGACTGCACCTCCACCCCTAGACCACTTACCAGTGGAATACCATAAGGATCTGTGCTGGGCCTCCAATTGCTTGGAAACTATTTCTCTGAAGCCCAGGAAAGCTAGATGGCCTGTGGCTTACCAAGTTTGCAGATGACTGTTAACTGGATGCAGTCACAGAGATTCCCTATGATGGTAACATATTACAGAAGGGACTGACACAGACAGATGATTGATGTCAAACACACGGCCTGAACCTTAAAGTAAACAATGTTTCATTGTTCCCTTTGGCAATGAAATACCCCTGCTAATTATGATATACATAGCACCCCTCTAAGTTCAAACACAGTGTTGTGAAACTTGGGGACACATGTTGATAGCAATCTGCACTTCAATCAATGTGTTCATAGTGGTGAGAAACACATTCTACACCGTGCACCTCATAAATAAGGCCATCACATCCAAGACCAGAGAAGTCACAGCTCTGCTGTACTCTACCTTTATCAGACCACTAATTGAGTACAATATTCTCTTTTGTCTGTACCTCACCAGACACCTGCAGCAACTGGAGAAAATACAGAAGTTTGTGACTGGCATAAACCAGGGCCTCCAAAACAAGACACACATGGAAAGACTGAAATATGTGTTACTGTACTCAGTATCATGCAGGCATCTGAGAGATGACCTATGCCTGGCCTACACAGCAGTCTCAGACCCTGCCCTACTAGAAATGCTGGACATCTGCAAATCAAATCGGAGAGGAATAACTTGCTCCAGGTTTCTCAACTTAGCCGGTGATATAAACAGAACATACTGGGGAGATATATATATATATATATATCTTCCAGCGACTGACACTCCTCTGGAATGTTCCTCAGTGAACTTATTCAAGCGTAACCTTGACAACTGGATGGGTGATTGCAAATTCACCCCTGGGGTGGCACCTATGTGCCTCATGAATAGGGCCAGTCAGTGCTGCTCACAAAATTGATCTGCTCACAAAATTGATCTGCTAACAACAACCATCTAACTAGGCTCAATAAGTGTACTAGTGTTTTTACATAGCTAGGCTAGTAAACACCTTAGGACCATTGGTCTAGTAACCTCCTATGAACCTATGCAGGCCTCCAAACATCTTCTCTCCAACATGGTCTGCTGATGTCATCCACTATAAGTTGACCTGCAGTCTTGTAAAACTCAGACTTGTGCCATGGCACTTGTGTAAAGTACTCAGTTCTGTAGTAGATAGGGGTTCTATTCTCACTGCAGAAAACTGTGTTTGTACTCTTGCATGACATTACTGACAGCCTTTTACACAAACACGTGGGACACTGGTATTACTGTTTTCTACTCAACAGACACTGCTGATGTTATCAGCTATAAAGTGTTGTCTGAGACACTCCAAGTCAAAGGAGCTGTGGCACTTGCCTTATATACAGAGGTCTGTAATCTGTGTATTTAGATACATAGGTAAGGGTTCTATTACCAGTGCAGTCCAATGTGTGTGTGTGTGTGTGTGTGTGTGTGTGTGTGTGTGTGTGCTCTTCCTTGACATCACAGAGAGCCTTTTATACCAGCATGTGGGACACTGCTATTATCATGTTCTCATCAACAGACACTGCTGATGTCATCAGCTATATCTGATTTGTGGATAAGCATTATTCCCACCAGGGCAGGGTCAGAGGCTAGCCTGGAGGCCAGGCAAAAGTCACCTCATCCTATACAATATAGATTACAGTGACACGGCTTTCAGTCTATCCATATACATCATGGGATGGTTTGTAGGCCCTGTGTTTTCTTGATGAGAAAGGGCTGTGGTCTCTCCAACTTCTGCATGTGTCCGCTGAGGTATATGCATATATTCTACTAGTGTTCTGATGAGGTTTAAGTACAGTGCTGTCATACAAAGTATACAACAGAGGCTTTCAATACCAGTGTGCACACTTCATGGTCGAAGTTTAGACTGCTATCTACATGTGTTCCAAGTGCTTGCATCAATGGGTTTCAGCATAGCAGGACTGTTGTCAATGCTGTAGTTAGTATGGAATTCCACTTTTCAGAAGGACAACATAAAGATATATTTCTGCATTTATACGTGGATTGTGGGGTTTGTCACCAATCATTTGTCTGTGTTAGCTCCTCCTGTAGTATGTTATCATCATTGATGGACTCGCTGATTGCACTCAATATACAAGAATCAGAAAACTTGATAAGTCAAAGTCCACTAGCCTGAACTGTCGAGTCCAAACAAAGGCCAAGCACAGATCCTTGGGGTACATCAATGGTGACAGCTCTACTGGTACAGGTTGATTCACCAACTTTCACAATGTGTGATCTGCCATTGAGCCAACTGGTTACCCATCTAGAGACATAAGGGTTAATCCCCAGCTGGGAGAGCTTCTCAATAATACCTGCATGGGGGATTGTGTCAAACTCTAGGTATTCTTTTAGTGGCATAAACATTGACTGTCTGATAGTGTGGAACACAATCAAGTTGTTGCACCAGATGCATGTGTGCTACCTGTTCTGGTGATACACACACTATGTACATAGGTGTTTGACAACATTAATGTCCTGGATATCATTCATGACAGTGTAGATTGTGCTGTATATGCCACGCAAACCAGTCAACTAGCCTGTATTGCTCATAATGCCACATACAGGTGTAGCCGTTTCTCCTAACAGCAAATGTTACAGTGCCGGGACAGTGTGCATGATTACCCTCAGAGTGTGTACATATCACAATAGTTGCACAAGTGTGTTTGTGAAGCATCATCTCTTATCACTCTAGATCACATATATTACATCAGGGACATGGGATTACTGCTGGTATTATTCTGATATTGTCCATGATTGCAGTTGGTTCTTTTAATGTTGTCAATGAGCCTTTATCTGTCTCCCACTTAATGGAGACCTCTGATGAGATATTCAGGCAAATCAGTTTTCACAGCTTCACAATATGCACCCTACCCCAATTGTATATTAGAACCCTGATAAATGTTCTCTGCATTATTCATGTAAGGATGCTTATCTCACAACGACATGCTCCCCATTGCAATGTCACTTTGTGCGACAGTCACATAACACATCTTCACTGTGTAGTCCCTACTGTACCTTACAGATATGTGATTGGTGTTGCTGCTAACAACCATCTTCCATTGTCATGCATTCATCTGCTGTACATTACTTTGTTTCACCTGTTCACGTTCCCTGTGTTCATTTTTACAATTCATCTGTGTGTCCCTATTCAATACACACATTTCCCGAGTGTTTATTTTACATGGCAGTCCATGTACCTTTACATACCATTTACACAGCTTCAGTACAGAATGCCAGAAACGAGATATCATGATAATCTGCACTGTAGATACATTGTCATGTACTGTGTTTGGACCATGTATGTAGCATTCACACCTCGCCACTGTCTAGATTTTCAAAGATGTCCAGATGTATAGCAGATGCCATCATGACAATGGAAGAAGGTGGTAGCAGCAACACCAATCACATATCTATATGATACAGTAGGGACTGCACAGTGAAAATGTGTATTATTAAGGCTTTCAGCTGCTGGCAAAGTCTCTTGCCTCCCCCAGTGTGCCTTTTTTAGGCAAGGTCTCAAAAACAAAACTGCCGACATGAAAACTGCCAATCATAATAAAATAAGGGTTATGCTGCTAAATGCTAGGAGCTTAAACCAAAACCTGCACACCCTGGAAGCACTCCTATAACTGGAGGATGTAGATATCTGTGCAGTCACAGAAACCTAGTTGAAGGCCGCAGACAGCACCCTGGCCTTGCAAGACTACAATGCCTTCCACACCTTCAGACCACAAAGCGAACATGTGAAAACCAAAGGAGGCGGGTGTTTCTATATATATTAGAGACAAATTCAACTCCCAACTAGTTAGGATAACTCCATGGAGTTACTCAATGTTCAGATTACTGTGGGTAAGAGCCTCATTCAAGTCATAGATAATTATAGCTCCCCCTCCATGGATCATGATGTGTAGGACGCCTACTTGACCAAACTATAGTCAATCCAAATATTGCCAAACACTCTGGTCATGGGGGATTTCAATTAACCCACCATCAAATTGGAAACCTACTCTAACCCTAACTCACTAGTGCAAAAGTTCCTTGAGTTTGTTAACTCAAATGGCCTGGCCTGGAACAAATTGTTCAAACCCCAACAAGAGGAGCAAGCATACTAGATCTGGTCCTCACTAACACGACAAACAGATGCACCACAGCAACTGTTGGAATCTCATTAGTTAAAACTAAACACAAATCAGTTGCCTTCGAACTGTCACTAACACCAGATCTCACAAAGGGTAAAGTCAGACTAAAAAAACTTCACCAAGGCAAACTATACCTTCCTAGGGAAATGCATTCTATGCCCCAACCACAGCTGAAAGTGGTAACTACACCAAAGCTTACACTAAAGCTCTGTACAATTACTTGTACAAGTGTATAGACTCGGCTGTTCCAGACAGAATCAAAGCCAGATCTCCAAGAAAAAAAAAGACACCATGGTGGACATCCAGCATCAACAAACTTTATAAGAAATGCAAAATGTTGCTGTCTAAGAAAACTGAGATGAGGCCACAACAACGGAAAAGCACCTTCAACAGGCATATAAGATAACATGTCAAATCCTCTAAGGGTAACTTTGAGAAAAACCTAGCAACCACAACCAAGGATAACCATAAGGCCTTTTACAGCTACATACACAGCCTAAAAGGTAGAACTGAAGCATGTACTGAACTAGTGACTAACAGTATCACACACACTGATCCCACAGAGATAGCAAACCTGTTGGCAGACAGATTTGGCAAATATTTCACTCCCTTATTCTCTCCAACCTTATCACAACCTTTACCCCAACCCACCCCCCCACATATCCGAAGAGCAGGTCATTAAAGCCTTGTCTAAGGCAAAAAAAACGCACCCTCTATGGGACCAGACGGCATCCCAGGCGGTCTTCTAAACAAACTAAAGTATGAACTAGCATCACCATTAAGTACCCTGTTCAGTCACAGCCTAATCACAGGCTAGGGTCCTGCTGAATGGAGAACAGCAACAGCTATTCCCCTCTACAAAGGTGGCTTAGCAACAGACCCAGAGAATTATAGACCCATAAGTCTGACCAGTCTCATGGGTAAGGCCATGGAATGCATCATCATGGACCTCATAAATAGACATAGGCAAGCTCCAAACCCTATATCCGACTCAATATGGCTTAATCAAAGGCATATCCTGCCTGCTAAACCTGCCGGATTTCTTTGAAAATGTGACCAGGGCCATTGATAAGAGCAAGGCCTTCGACACAATCCCAGACTCAGGCATTACTGATAAACTTAATAAACTGAATGCAAACCCCTTTGTTGTAAGATGGGTTGCTAAGTGGCTCACAAGCCGTCACACACTATCAAAGTGGGTAATCCACATCAACCAGCAGACTTGTCACCAGCGGGGTGCCACAAGGGTCAGTGCTGGGCCCCCTACTGTTTCATATACACTTCTCAGATGGTCTGGCCAAAACTAAGGGGCTGTGACTGACCAAGTTTGCGGACAACTGCAATCTGAGTGCAATTATTGAATCCTCAAATTCAGGAGGGTCTTACACAGACCAACGACTGGTGTCTTAGTCACAGTCTCAAACTAAATGCAAAGAAATGCATCATCATTCCCTTTGGTAAAAAGAATGTCCCTTCACACTACCAAATTAGTAATACCCTATGTACCTACAAAGTGGTAAGGGATCTGGGATCACAAGTAGACTGTGACCTTAACTTTGACCAACATGTATCTACTGTAGTAAGGAAGGCTTTTTACATAGCACACTTGATTAGCAATGGCATCTCCTCTAGAGCAAAGGAGGTTATAACCCCTCTATACTCATCACTAATGAGGCCCATAATTGCGTATAATGCCCCTTTTGGCATATATCATACAAAGCACCTGCAGCAATTGGCAGACCTCAGATGTTTCTAACAAAGAAGATCAAGGGACTCCAGCAAGTGCCTTACAAAGACTGACTAAAGTCCCTGTCACTATACTCAGTATCACACAGACTTCTTAGGGAAGACTTATGCCTGGTTTACAGAGCAATCTCTGACCCAATCCTAATGAATTTGCTGCACATTCATAAATCAAACAGGACTAGAGCTACTCATTCAAGGGACCTAAATATGGCCTGTGACTTGAATAGGATGTGCTGGAGGGCCATAATTGTCTCCCAGAGACTGCCATGTCTTTGGAATAGGCTGCCAATTCATGTGATGCAGAGCACCTCTATGACACTATTCAAAAGGAACCTGGATGAGTGGTTGGGGCACTGTAAATTCTCCTGGACATGGGCAGTCATTAATAAATACAATCCTGGGTACTGACTGCAGTATCTATGGTATTACATTGGGATGAAACAGCTAGGCTTGAAATGACCTCTGGGTCAATAGCCTAGTAACCTCCTATGATCCTATGTGTTCCTTATCAAATTTGTGGCTTTCTGCCATATCACTGGCATGATCTCAGGACTGATGTGACTCAATATTACATACATTTGAGCTTCATACTTCAAATCCTTCAGAACATTTATCTTAACACAAACTCCTGGTTATTCTAACACATTTCTATAGACCAAAATGTGAAATACATCCCTATTTCTATGTCACTGTGCCCCCATTATGTTAGCCTTTCTCCAGATGTCTTTCACTAAGAAACTGAGAGCTATCTGAGAAGTTCTGGTGATCATTGTGGCATTCCTTTTAAAACCAAGGACAGTCAGTGCTCTGATTTCAACAGGAGTGCTATCAATTTTTACTTAAGATGGTTGCCAGCAACAAAATCTCACTTAAACATGGTGCACAGCATAAATATGCATTGCATGCTGCTGCTCGCTGTGTACCAACGCACACACATGCTTTCTGCGAAGTCTACATGAATTTTATTGAATCCCAGGGAAAACAATATTCCAGAAAAAAGTGAAATGTCTGATATAAGCGAGAAGAAAGTAAAATAAATATAACGAGAGAGGACTAAGTAGAAGAGAGTCTAATACAAACAGAAAATAAGTATGATGGATTAACATGTGAAGAAGAGGAAGATGACTCAAACAGAAGAACAAGACTAGAAATAAGTTAAATCAATAGAAGAGAGGGTGGGAATGAGAAAATAAAATAAGAATAGGAGGAAAAATATGCAAAGATGGGAAAGGGATGACTTACGTATTTTAGGACTAAATATGAATAGTGTAAGAAATAAAGTGAGAGGTTTAATGCTTGTTGACTGGGGCAAAAAGAAAAAAAGATGGATGTATTATGTATGCTGGATACAAGATGTGTTAAACAACAAAAAAAGAGAAAACATGAAGTTTTGTGAGGAAAAAAGATGATATGAGTCAGTAGGATATGAAACATGTTGTAGATTAAGGATGTTAAGAAAAGAGAACATGAAGTAAAAATATCAGATGTAACAGTTGTGATACCAGGAAGGGTGATATGTGACTCGAGGAAAAATGAAGTGTGGGAGACCAACAGTAATTAATATGTGCATATACAAACATGTCAGAAAGAAAACATGTTTGAAGAATTAAAAAAAAAAAGTGACAGTGAACATGTCAATAGCAATGTCTAGGAACCTGAACTGTAAGGCAAGAAAAGGAAAAATAGAAGATGTGAAGGTGATAAAAAGTGATGTGATATGGAAACTTGAGAATAGAGAAATTCTAGAGAGTGAATGTTCACAAATGGAATTTTTAAAACAGTTATATATGTTATATATTCAAGTGACATGAAAAAAGTATCAGGTGGGGTAGAATAAGTCAATTTTCAAATAATATAACAATGTGGACTGTGTTATGTGATAATGAAGAAATAATAAAAGATGGAAAAAGAATAAAATGGTTAGCAGGGGACATCAGTAAAAAGAAAGAAAGAAAAGACAGTTGACTATGGAAAGAACACATGAAAATAAGAGTATTTTAAAAAAGCTGGAGACAATGGTGGGTAGTGTTTACTGACATATAAAAATTCTGTTTTTTTGGAAGTAGAGTGAAGCATATAAAAGACAGTGGAATGTGAAAACATGTTGAAAGATTTTGACAAATGAATAGATGAAGGAAGTGGTACAGTAAGAGATACAGAAAAAAGATACATGAGAACAAGACAAAATAAGAATGTTGTATACAAAAAATATTTTTAAAGGAAAAGAAGGAAGATGGTTCACCGTTTTAGGAAAGAAGGTAAAAAGAAGGGAAGATCAGATGAATGGAATGTTAGAATAGCACAGGGTAGTAAAATGTGAACAAGAATAAATTGTAGAAACAATGTACAAGAATGAAGATGTTGAAAACCAAAGGTAGAAAGAAAATAAAAAAATTGCATAGAGGAAAAATTAAGTCAGAAACAAGAATTAAAATCAAATAACTGGAAGATATAAAAAAGGGAAGGAAGAATCAGCACCAGACATAGATGGGTTACGTTACGAGTCCTACAAGGGGATAAGTATAAGGGAACAAGAAGTGTTTGTGGAAATACTGAATGAAGGAATGACAACAGGAAGAGATAGAAGATGAATATGTGCTGGGGTTATTAACATTTATATGGAAGACAGAAAAAAATATTAAGCATTCAAAGTCAATAACACACAGGAAAACTGATGATAACATTTTAACAAAATAATACAAAAGAATGGAGATCACTTTGAAAGAAGTGTTAGGAAAAGAAGTATACAGAGTAAATGGAAAACAAGGGAAGGAAATGGTAGCAAAAGAAATAACAGATACCATTTATGGGAGAATAAAGATGCGAGGTTGGTTGCATGCGACATAGCGAAAGCATGTGATTCAATAAGTCATGAGATGATGTTAAAGATTTTAGGGGGTCATTGGTTTGGGAAAAAAATAAGTATTAAAGAAGTATTTTGATATGTCTTGGGTAAATGGTAGGTTAAGAAAAAAAAAATCGAGAAAAAGGATAAACGGGAGTCCGATGTGTATGTGTTTATTTGTGCAAGTAAATAATGCAATAATACAAATATGTATTATGCCTGAATATCTTTCACATGGAGATGATTTAGTTGTTCTAACAAAAAATATAGTATGGATGAGGGAAACTGTGACAAGGATCGAAAGGGGGTTCATTAAAACTGAATTAAGCTTAAACAAGTCAAAAGTAAAGGGTTTAGTGAAATAAAAAAGATAAACTAAATACATTTTTCTAGAAATTAAATATATTAGGAATTAGGTTTGGCAAAAGCAAGAAAATAATAGAACCATAGAGAAACATTTTGTATGAAATATCCCTTCACCCTTTTAAAAGAAAGTATGTATGATAAATTCATATATATCGGAGAAAGGTGAGATATTTGTGGGGTACATATATGTTTCCTAGAAATAATGGAAAAATAATTAAGATAGAGTTTTTCCGTTTTATTTGGAGATCAGGACTCAATCCAGTTAGACAAAGAATTGTATATAAAAAAAAAAGGAGGAGGTTTGAATTTAAAAAATCCATTTACATATTTGACATTCATGTACCTTTTTGGGGGTATTAAAAATATGATGAAGGGTGGTAGCTTAATATGGAAAATACGGTATGTGAAATAGTGAGATATGGAAAAATGAAAAGGGAAACAAAAGTAGTAAAAAGGAGAAGATGATGGAAAAATATGATAACTAAAGTTATGGAAAATTACGATTCTTGAAGTTAAAAAAGATAGAAAAGAATATTAGAATAATGGAAATATATTATTTAATATATCCATGGAAACATCATAAGCATTAGATTAAAAAGCAATAGAAAGTAGAAAGGAAAGATGTGATGACTTTTATGAGGCAGGAGACTTCTTCTGGAGATTATTATAACATAATTCGTTCAGACAGACTTCATAACAAGGGTAGCGGTGTAGCATTAATATATGAAAACTCATTAAAAACAACAACCTGTTCAAAGCCCCTCCCTTCCTTTGAAAACCTTGAAGTCCTACTTACCACCTTTCACATAAATAGAAACAAGCAAGTATGCATAGCAGTAATTTATATTCCCCCAATATTCATATACTGGAAGACGTTTTACCTTGGATAAATCACAATATACTCCGTGAAACTATAATTCTAGGGGACACCAACATTAATTGTCTAAACTGAGACACCCCCTCCCCAGCAAAGAGCATAAACCTCCATAGTTTTACTCAACTCGTCACTACCCCTACTCATGGTCTATCAACAAACTGTGAGCCCTAGAATGGATACTGGTTAACCAACCCCAGAACTATTTAAGCTCACACACCTTACCAAACACACTAACTGACTACCTCCCAGCATATACCTAAAGGACTCACACTCATGCAATTAAAACACACACATATAGAACATCAAGAAACCTTGCCCACTTTGATCCAAATATGTTTATAAGTATGGAAAAACAGACAATGGGTGTATAGTGAAGTAACCAAAACTAATAACACACAAAAACTTCACAACAGGAACAGACCTTCTACCAGCAGCCAAAAAAGAGTCAAATAACAAATAAGTCCAAAAATCCAAACTAAGTTTTATTGTAGACAATAATCCAAGTAAAAACGGACTGGGTAAGCGCTTTCGTCGAAAGCAGCAGGACTTTATCAAACCATAGTGATTCACCAGTTAATAGAGTTTAAATAAATCAATTAACAGACAATTAAGCAATGAGTTAATTAACAGTTGTTAAAATATTTTCATCATAAAATAAAATAAAATAATATAGTGTTCAGAACAGTAAAAAATAAAACAATTAATAAACTTATGGTTTAAAATAATGTTTAAACCTAAAAAAATTGTTTATATATTTTATAGGTCTTGTGTTCTGCCCTTTAAAATTGGAACAATAGAGAGGTGTTCATTCATACCTGGGGAGGGGTCTATTAGCTCACAATTTAAGTTGCCATTTTAGTTCACTTTTATGTATTTTATTACCCCAGTCACCACACTCTGGGGTCCTTTTTAATAATTTCAAGGATCCCAAACTTAAATCTGGCTTCACCATTACATAACAAGGTGTGCTTAAATAGGGCATTGTTGGTATTTTTGTTAGCTATTGCATATTGGTGTTCATATACGCGTTTACGGAGTGACCTCTCCGTTTTTCCAACATAAATGCCCTGAAACTCTGGCATGTACTCAGATAGGTTAAACCACTACTACTACAGTTACCACTAGCCAAGAATACTTCTACATGAAATTCCCCAATTGTAATAAATGGTTCTTCTAGAATAAAGGTACAATAAGGTACCACCTGGGAAAAGAAATACACATTTAACACTGTATTTAACAACAACTGGAACCATTACCATCGTTACCTGGATGATGTGTTCATTTTGTGGAAAGGAGATGAAACTACAACTTTTTTGAGCATCTTAACCAGGTTTGTTCTTACTTTAAATTCACTTATAGTTACTCTAAGAATATAGATTATATGCTTGTTTCCACTGTAAAAGATCAAGTGAAAGGAATTTTTACTTCTAAGGTTTTTCGTAAACCAACTTACTCCAATAGTTTCTTGGCCTACAACAGTAAACATCCCTTGTATACTAAGAAAAATACTGACGTGAATAAATGGATGGCCGAAGTGAAAACACAACTTAGAGCCAAAACACACCTCAGCCCAAGGCCCAAATAAAGGCTATCCCCTCCACACAATGTAGAATACAAGTTACTGCAGTCAAGTAGAATAAAAAGAAGGTTTATTCCTGATCCAGCACAGAGACAATAAAATGATTAATGTCTTACATTTGTCTTTGTATGTGGTGTTAGACGACACAGGATGTGGTGGGTTGTTTTCCCCATTGGAAAAGGTTGCGTTTAGCCAGTCTTTGAAATACACACTCAAATAATACTCCAAGCCCCTTCTGACCTCGGAGAGTGATGGAGAACTGCTCCTTCGATCACCCCAGGTAGAACTACCTTACAAAACAGCTCCATTCATTTCAGGTTGTGACCGCTGACTTCGCTGGCCTCGGGGGCGGTCGGCAGAGCTTGACATCATATCCTGTACTTGCAGTGAAACTTGTCCGCAGGATATAGAACCAACTTACTCCAATAGTTTCTTGGCCTACAACAGTAAACATCCCTTGTATACTAAGAAAAATATTGTTAGAGGCCAAATGATTAGAGGGGCAAGAATGTGCTCCATTTTTGAGAACCTAAAATGTGAATTGGGTAACCTTACACAGATATTTATTGACCGAGGGTACCCTAACACCTCGGTCCAGGACACTGCTTTTGAAATTTTACAAGACTGGGGAACAAAATACAAACCTTTATTAGGCAGTCAATCAACCACCTATGTAGAACAAAACAACTTTTGTAACTCTATGATTACATTTCTTGGTCCCCTGGAAAGAAAGGTGAGGTATATTGTTATTGTATGGTTTTTATCTTACTTATAGAACAGGGAACAATCAGTAAGATGGCTAAATGTATAATCTAAATACCAACCCAACAATATAGGAGTACCACAGAGATCCATTTTAGGTCCACTAATGTTTAATATTTTTATCAATGACCTGCACAAAGCCCCCCCAAATCCAGAATCTCATCCAATATGCGGACGATACAACTCTGATATC